>NC_136497.1:99371060-99476060 GCF_053919585.1 Euprymna scolopes | reverse complement strand
TATAAATGCTGTCTCTCAGCTGTCCAAGCTTCAACTCCTCGTCTTATTTTAATCGGTCTTTTTTTAAGTTAGTTGTTCTCTACACATGCAAATGAGTTGTCGATGCATGAAAATTAGTTCAAATTATAGAAATACGCAATTTAAAATACGAGTTTTTTTTTCTGGAAAACGGTCGTCCGATAGAGGAAACATCTAATACACTCCGATGTTGTTAGAGTTTCGTTTATGTCTCTATTTTTACACCTTTTCATTCCTTTACTAAATTTTACTATGTGTTATTTCATTTGTCCTTTATTGTCTTCTATTTTAGATCTTTATGTGCATACTTCCAATGCCGTCTGAAATTTTTACAAAACAATCAACGACGCAATTAAAACAAAAAATGTTTTTGCTCATTAAGGAGGGGGAAAGTCGGTTCGTTATCATTTTTTCCACGAAGTACATCACTCGTTTAGTAAAGTATTAATTCTACCTGTTTGGCAATAAAGATGTATTTTGAAAAGCTGTCTCCCGTCAAAAGTGACATACAGAGATTCAGTGACGTTCGGAGCCAACTTTTTTATTGTATACCCAAAAGAATCAGCTGTTATATTAGTATAAATCTATTAAGGCTCCACTAGATCAACCAAACACATTAACAAGTTATTTTTGGAAGGGATGTGACTTCATCGCGCACGAACAGGCATTTGGTGGAGATAAGTTAAATACAGAGTGCAGCTGCACAAACGTGTTTGAGGGGACATCACTTATCGTTGTGTAAAACAATATAGAATATAGAATATAGAATAAAGAATAATTACTATGAAAATCGTACGTAAAGAATTAGGATATAAATTCTATTGCCGAAGCTTAATAAGAGAGCTAGAGTAGTCATTTTTGCAGACAAAAAAAAACAGACATTTTGTGTTGACGATTAGAGCAGACATTTTGTGCAAACGAATAAAGCGGCCATTTTTATGCACACGAATAAAGCGGTCGTTTTGTGCAGATAAGTAGCCATTTTGTGTGGACTACAGTAGACATTTTGTGCAAACGACCAAAGAAACCATTTTGTGCAGGCGACTACGGATTAGTTTCCAATTCAAAGTAATTTTCGTAGTTCAGAACGAAACTAATAACGAGAAAGACAGATATGAATGAATTCAAATTTCATTTTACATAAAATTTTGTTTTGCAAAGAAAATTATTCCATCCATAGAATATTAGAACATATAGACTGTCTTTAAGAATGCATAATAGTTATGTATTCACACACACACGCACGCACACACATAAATATGTGTGTATAATTATCAGCGGACACATGTTTTGTTCTTATACATATATATATATATATATATATATATATATATATATATATATATATATGAATATAGCGAGATTCGAAACCAGCACCTCAGAATGTGGAGCCTAAAGTTCTAGCACTGAACCAATCCCAGCTAGTTTTAAGTGTATCGTCTATTATGCAGATGTCATTTATTAGTTTATTTTCCTGCAATACGTTTTAATGGAAATTACTACCTAAATTTCCCTCTCCAATCTGATGCCTCCAAATGCGGAGCTTCATATATTTTTTTTTATATAATTATCCACAAACACTTGTTTCGTCGTTATATGACTCATAAGCATGTCTGAAACTCGCGAAATTCGAAGCCAGCACCATCAAAACATACATAATGACTATATATGCAATAGCTATACATACGTAAAAGTTTACACCAGGGCACACAAACAAGCACTCGATGCACACCAGGGAAGTAACTGTAGTGTTTAGCACACTATTCTATTAGATCTATTATTATGATTATGATTAGTAGTAGTAGTAGTAGTAGTAGTAGTAGTAGTAGTAGTAGTAGTAGTAGTAGTAGAGCAAGAAGATTAAGACGAAAAAAATGGAATATAACATTAAACTAGATACGGTGGTGAGGCTACAATTGGAACTTTTTGGCAATATAGAGTCACTTCTGACGTAAAAATAAAATCTGCCATTGGTATGATATGAAAAAGTGTCCGGTGATATAAAGTCAAGAGTATCTTATCAGAAAATCAATCATCTCCAGTCTTTTATTAATTTAATCATACTAACTGTAGAAATATATCGTTACAATCAGACTGACACACTTGTTTACGTGAGATCACAGAAGTTAAGCAACATGAAAGCTGGTAAAAGTGGTGTACGTAAATTCATATTCAAGTAGCTTTGCAAACTGAGAGTTGAAATTCCTCTGCAACTACACTAAACAATCATTGAGTGTTTATTGTGATCCGTATCGACCAGCTACTGATTCACAATTTCCGGGCGTATGTGTGTACGGGTCGTATTCACCCTAAAATAGAATTTATTTAAGTTTTTTTTAAGATACACGTTTTAAGGAAGCATGGAGCCCTGAATAAGAGGAGTAAGTATGGAACATGCGAAAAATTAGGTGAGAAAAGTGAGTGACGGTGGGAGGCAAACATGGAAATAATGTGACTCTAGTGAAATTATGTATAAAAGTATATAAAGTTGATTCGTCATTTAAGCTTGTTATTTTTATATCAATTAAATATTTAGAAATATGACAAATTTTGTAGTGAGATTTATATATAATAAAGTGGTTTCAATTATGTTGCTGGTTGTTATTTTAAAATATGTTAACTTAAAAAGTATGACTTCCTATTTACGAACTTATCGATCTGCGTACACACATCGATATTAATGTAATATTTTGATTGATTTATTAAACCACACAACATAAATCTAATAAAAATCGCTGGAGTTATTTATTCATTATTTAGACTTCTTTTAGATAAGCAAGCTCATTATGGCGGAATGTGTCGTCTTGTGACTCATGCTGTGTTTGTTATTACTGCAAATCTAGAAATATTACATGCAGAGAAAAAATTACAAGAAGGCGCTTACTGACTTGACGAAGTTGTTATTTCTCATATAGAACAGACAATTGTTGGGAGGAAATTGAAGTAGTAAAGTCGACACCGAACTTACGACTGAAACGTGCTGTGTTCGAGTTCATGGCAACTTCCATATGTCGCTTCTTGTGAGTAACTTGATTCTAAAAATAATGAGAGTAAACCGATGCCAACAAAATGAAATCACATCTGTCGAAATTCATAAGATGCTGATGAATAAGAATTACTTTTCTGACTTTTTCAAGAAAATACATGGGAAAATTTTAAAGAATACCTTTGATTAGGCGCATCTAAAACACGTGAGTCTCCGACTCCCTTGCTTTTACTCTCTCTCTCTCTCTCTCTCTTCCTCACTCTCTCTCTCTTTCTCTCTTTCTCTCTCTCTCTATGCTAATATATATAGATGCTCAAATTTGAAAATACATATAAAATATTAGAAACTTTTACATTTTGGCGCGAAAATAAAAGATATACAGATACCAGCATACACACACATGTACACTTTAATATATATATATATATCTATATATATATATATTTAAAAGAGTGTAGCCATCAACAATTGTGGGGTTTTTTTTAAAGGTTGTCATCATATCTTTATTTTAAAATATTTTTATAACGCGTTTCGAGCTTAGGGTGTGCGCTCTTCAGATGTTTTCGTAAAAATGTTTTTCTTTAAAATGGGAGTTTGAAAAGTTATTTTTACCTCCGCTGATACTAAGTGTGTTTTTCAGAGTGATGTGTGGTCTCAGACATTCTGTCTCCAACCGTAAGTGTTCAAAGTGTCCGGTCAAAGTTAGATTCAAAGAGGGCACTTTTGGTCCATTTCGTGAAGGTTTTTATGGTTTTTAAGGGTTTTTTAAAGACTTTCTTTCCCCATGTATAACACACATTCACACACAATCACAGACGCATACATATACATATATGTACATGTACACATGCATGCGCACACGCACGCAGGCACACACATACACACACGCATATACACAGAAATATATGTAGGAGCATACATATATACATACCCACCTACACACTCACACACATCCACCACTAACACGTCAGGTACATATTGGTTAATTATTTTTTTCAACCAAAACACGCATGTATATATGCGCTTAATCATTCAGACATAAGTACATGCACGCACACACACACACACACAAGTAAGATGGAGAATAGGTAGGAGAAGATACATATACACACATATACACGCACATACACATATATATACATACATGTATGTGCATACACACTCACAAACATCCACATACTATGTAGGCACATACACATACACACACACATGCACACACACATAGAGAGATATATGCAGGGGCTCACACATACGCATATATCCATATCCACACGAACACATTTACCCACTCATACATATGCATACATATGTATATATATACACACACACATACAGATGTGTATACATTCATCCACCCATATATATATGGACACATGCACCCACAATCACACATACACATACATATTCATACATCCCACCTTATGTATATATTGGTTGAAGTTTTCTTTCTTTTCTAATCAAAGCATATATGCATACATGTATTCGGTCACCCAAACATAAGTGCACGTACACACAACAAACAAAATGGAGCATAGATAACAGATGATATATATATATATATATATATATATATATATATATATATATACACGCGCGCATACGCAATCATATGTATACACTCACATACACACACATATATACATGCACACATGTGCGCACATACACATACACACGTATAATTTCTAATTGTTTGTTTAGTTTAGAGAAATGGTACTGTACTGGGTATGGACGCGCGCACCCGTGAAAGTGTGCGCGTGCTTTATTGTGCTTCTTTTGTTTCGTGTGTGAGGGTGCACATCTACCCTAGTATACATGCGTGTAAGTGTATTTTGTGTTTTGCCTATTTATGTGTATGATTATGGAGAGATGTTTAAGGCGGGGTTAAACTTTGCTACGAAGTTTTTTTCTTGTGTTAGGAAGTAGAAGTAGTTGTCAGTTTGGAAGATGGGCATTATCTCGAATCTGCCTCCACTGCATGTGTGTATATGTTGTGATACATGCAGGTGTCTATTTTTCGCGATTTTGATGTTGGATCGGTGTAGGGCTACTCTATTACTAAGGTTTTTTGTAGCGCCTATGTAGGATTTATCGCATGCTGGACATTTTATTATATAGATCACGTTTTTTAGGTGCAATCTAGGCTTTTTTTATTTTGAATGTTTGTATGGGGTTTTTTTTTTTTTTTTTTTTTTTTTTTTTTTTACACAGTGATCACCACTTATCAAGGCCCGGAAGCCACTCAGGGATAAGGGTTATTGTAAGTACATCACGTTAGTGAGGAGATTTTATGAAGTGTTTAATTAGGGGGGCGGTTCATTAGGAATTTGTTAACATTAGACTTGAAGACATCCAAGTTGTAGTCCGGAGGGAAGCAGGCAGACGGAACAGAGTTCCACAGGCGTGCAGTTCTAAGAAAGAAGCTTTGCTCATGAAATCCGCGTTTTGATTTAGGCACAGATATAGAGTGGGGGAAATTTTTCACAGTGGATTCAGCTAGACGGGTGTTTTTCGTGAAAGATTGGCGAGGGGGGACCAGGGATTGGAGTTCAGACGAGCACCTGCCATGAAAATAACGATAAAACAAGGATAGGCTCGCAACGTCTAGTCTGTGGGAGAGGGGTTGCAGGGTAGAGAAAAGGGCATCCCCCACTAAACCACGAAGTCTATTTTGTACTCTGTCAAGGCATGATAGGCTGTTTTTGGCAGCTCCTGCCCAGATATGGCAACAGTATTCCATCCTTGGCCGTACTTGGCTTTTATATAGATAGAGAATTGCATCAGTAGTGAGATATCTTCTGGAGCGGTAGAAGGATCCCACCATCTTTCCTGCGACCTTGGCCACAGACTTGATGTACGTGTTCCATTTCAGATCAGGAGTAAAGGTCAAACCCAGAAGCTTGTCAAAACACGGGGCCTCACCCAGACGAGAGCCATCCATCACAATTGATGCCAGCTGGGGATCAGAGCGTTGATGATGTAAGGATAGGAGTTTGGTTTTGGATGCATTAAAGGTAACTAGCCACATCTTCCCCCACTGAACCACGCGCTCGAGATCAGAGGAGAGAGAATCCGAGAGAACTTCGTCATTTACAGCCTTTGATGTGTTGCCGTAGATGGTCGTGTCATCAGCATAGATGTCAACGAATGATTTTAGTATGTGTTTAGGGAGGTCATTGATGTAGATCAGGAAGAGAGTTGGGCCCAGTATTGACCCCTGAGGGACTCCAGCATTTATATTGCAGGCCTCCGATTTTTGTCCATCTACCACTACTCTTATGAGCCTATCAGAGAGAAATGATTTAATGATTGAGAAAACATTTCCAGTTATACCGTAGCTGGAAATCTTGTGAAGTAGACCCTTATGCCATACTTTGTCAAAGGCCTTTGATATGTCGAGAGCAATTGCCCTAGAAAGGAAGCCTTTGTCAAGAGAATTCACTAATCCTGTGGGATATAACCGTCAGCACATCTGCGGTAGATCTTGCAGAGCGGAAACCATATTGTGTGTCACTAAGAAGGTTATTCCTGCTGAGGTGGTTTACTATTTCTCTATTTAATATTGATTCCAGTAACTTACTCATAACACAGAGAAGACTTATTGGTCTGTATTGAGAGGGAGATGACTTATCACCTGAATTCTTAAATACAGGGCAAACTGAGGAGGTCTTCCAGGGGGTCGGAAAGCACTTCTCCTTAAGGCAGCGCTTAAATAGTTTCGTAAGTATGGGAGCAAGTTCTGGTTGAAGCTTTTTTAACACTATAATTGGGATGCCATCAGGGCCAGTTGCTTTACTGGAATCTAGGTTTTTTATTAGCTTGGCGACCTCATGCACGGATATTTGTATGTTACCTAGCTTGTTCTGTGTTATAGGAGGAAATATGGGGAGTTGATGGCCTTCGTCGCATAGGGTAGAATTAGCTGCAAAGTTCTTTGCAAATAGTTTGGCCTTGTCTGATGCTGACGAGATAACCTCTGGTCCATTGATAATGGTTGGGATAGAACGCACACTTCTGTTCAAGATCCTATTTGTTATTTGCCAAAACTGGTGGGAACCAAGCCGCTGATCAGCTACCTTGGATTTAACAGACTGGGCATATAGCTCTCTTGCATTTTTTATTACTCTTTTACATTGGTTGCTGGCAGTCCTGAAAGCAGCTTTAGTCTCAGTGCATCTATTACGTTGGTAGTTATGGAAAAAGTGATTTCTGTGCGCGATAGCAGCAGCACATTCTGGGGAGAACCATGGCTGGCTGTTAGGTTTTTGTTGGAATTTTTTCGATGGTATGAATTGGTCTATGCCTACAATTAACCATTCGGTCAGATCTGATACTATAGAGGACACTTCCTTTTTAAACATGGAGTGCAGAGGTAAATCAGATATGAATGTACGGAAGCTATCCCAGTCAGCCATAGAGTATCGGTATACAGTACGGTGGAGGGGTACGTCTGATGGCTTCTTACATTTTGTTTTTATCTTAACTGATACGACGGAGTGGTCGGAGGATCCTAAAGGAGAATGAACGGTACATGAACATAGCTCAGGGGAAGTTGAAAGAAAAAGGTCTAAGAGGCTTGCATATTGATTGGGTGTATCGGGCACACGGGTGGGTTCGCGAACAATCTGAGTGAGGTCATAAGCAATGGCAAAATCATGACAAAACCTCCCCTCATCATCTGTCTTATTTGAATGGGTTAGCCATTCCACGTTATGGACGTTGAAGTCACCACAGATGTGGATGTTAGCCGAGGGATGTGAAGACAGTATGTGGTCTATTTTCTCAGATATGCTCTTAAAGATAGTAACTCCGCTGTTGTGGGGCCTATAGAGGGCAAATATAAATACAGTGGTGTTAGCAAGTGCAACCCTGAAGCACATATAGGGTAAATTAGGATCTTCTCTAGAGATATCCCTGCCACATGGGAAGCCATCCTTAATGTAGGCACATATTCCATGCCCATGGCGATCTTGGGAGTCAGATTTAGCTGTTAAATTGGAGTATCCATTAATTATGAACTCATCTAGGGAAGTGGTCGGCCCTATTCCAGTTTCACATAGAAATAATATGTCCGGTTTCGTCTCCTGTAATTGGGTTTCAACCTCTGGAAGGTTGGAACGTAGACCCCTGATATTGGAGAAGGAGACCTGGTAGTAGGGATCTACGCTGGAAAATGGGGTTCTAGGTTTAATCGAGTTTTTATTCTGGAGATATTTCATGTTGAGGTTTTGGGATTTGTGGAATAGGTCGGCATACTTGGTTAGAGCAGTACAGAGAGGGAAAGTAAGAGAGAAAAAGACAGGAAATTTTTTTTTTATTTGTAGCACACGAAAAGGTAAAGCCGTAACAATTACCCACTAGTATGGCATCGAGAGGCCCCACCAGAGACTACTGCATGGTCCAGATCCACTCACCAAATGGCAATACAGTAGTCCCAGTACTTTGCGCCTGCTGATAGGACAGCCTCCTTAGTGGTTAATCCAAGGTTCGGGTCCCTGACTATCAGGCGGATAACGTCAGCCCAGACAAAACGTTTACCTCCAGCACCCTTACTAGTGACATGGCAACAAGGACAGACAAAGACAGAAAAATATCCGACATCTCAGACTACTGGTCACCAAGTAGTACCGACCTTTAAGCAGCTTTTTCTTCACCCTTTGTCAGAAACATCACTCATTGAATGAGGACTGAATGACAAAATAGGAGAAGCGAGAGTTACTGGAGCTGCCGATAACACATCCACTGTATTATCTACTCTCCATTTAAAAAAAAAAAAAAAAAAAAAAAAAAAGGGGGCGGGGGAGGAGAAAGGGGAATGGGTACAAGTGACTTATATCTAAGTAGTAAGTCCGGTGCGAACTTAATAATTCATGACACTTTTGGTGATAATCTCCCCTCCCATATTAATGGGTGGAAGTTTGTCGGTTATCTATCTAGTTTGAATCATTAAAGTTTCATCTTATAATTAATTAAAATCCAATAATTAACTATTATCAATTTGTAAAGACTGCTTAATATTAATTTACATTAGGGTTTAAATAATTATTCAAGGTTTTAGTTTAGGAGGTCCGTTTTCATGAGTGACTTTCTTTGCACTGTATTATATTTCGAATGTACTTGAACATAAGGCTAACTATATAAGGTAGGATTCGAAAACAAGAAGAAAGAATTTTCAATACAGGCAAGCTTGCAGTAATAGTATATATTAAGTATACTACTTAAATAAAGTCCTAACTTTATCTACTCTAGAGAATAATTTCCGGCATTTTTTTTTTTTTTTCGTTAGTTGCCGGCATTTTGATTGTTTGTTTTCATCGTTCAGCTTTGTAGCAGGAGGGGGGACGGATAAGACGGAATAAAGACAAAAAGACAGGAGAAATACAGACAAAATACATAAAACACGAAAAGTAAATTTAAAACAATGTAACAAAACATTTAGGATTAGTTTAGAAAAAAAAAAATAAAAAAATAAAAATAAAAAATAAAAATACTTAACGTTTTTGCACTAGAGATTCCGCCAGCGGTTTTTTTATCAACTGTTAGCTAGCATATGGCTTACTAGAGTGACAGGAGATTTCTACTTCCGGATGACTTGGTCGAGTGCC
Source organism: Euprymna scolopes (assembly GCF_053919585.1). Classification (NCBI taxonomy): domain Eukaryota; kingdom Metazoa; phylum Mollusca; class Cephalopoda; order Sepiida; family Sepiolidae; genus Euprymna; species Euprymna scolopes. The sequence goes on along the minus strand of NC_136497.1, from coordinate 99,466,454 downwards.
TATCTATAGAATAAAAGTCGTAACGCTTCTATGTGTAAACAATATCTAATTTACATTTTTTTTTGTTAAAAAAAAAAAAAAAAAAAAAAAAAAAATTCTAGCTTTTTTTTTTTTTTTTTTTTAAAGTCCTAAGTTTATCTACTCTAGAGAATAATTTCCGGCATTTTTTTTTTTCGTTAGTTGCCGGCATTTTGATTGTTTGTTTTCATCGTTCAGCTTTGTAGCAGGAGGGGGGACGGATAAGACGGAATAAAGACAAAAAGACAGGAGAAATACAGACAAAATACATAAAACACGAAAAGTAAATTTAAAACAATGTAACAAAACATTTAGGATTAGTTTAGAAAAAATAAAAAATAAAAAAATAAAAATAAAAAATAAAAATACTTAACGTTTTTGCACTAGAGATTCCGCCAGCGGTTTTTTTATCAACTGTTAGCTAGCATATGGCTTACTAGAGTGACAGGAGATTTCTACTTCCGGATGACTTGGTCGAGTGCCTATCTATAGAATAAAAGTCGTAACGCTTCTATGTGTAAACAATATCTAATTTACATTTTTTTTTTGTTAAAAAAAAAAAAAAAAAAAAAAAAAAAAAAAAAATTAAAAAAAAAATTCTAGCTTTTTTTTTTTTTTTTTTTTTTTTAAGTCCTAAGTTTATCTACTCTAGAGAATAATTTCCGGCATTTTTTTTTTCGTTAGTTGCCGGCATTTTGATTGTTTGTTTTCATCGTTCAGCTTTGTAGCAGGAGGGGGGACGGATAAGACGGAATAAAGACAAAAAGACAGGAGAAATACAGACAAAATACATAAAACACGAAAAGTAAATTTAAAACAATGTAACAAAACATTTAGGATTAGTTTAGAAAAAAAAAATAAAAAAATAAAAATAAAAAATAAAAATACTTAACGTTTTTGCACTAGAGATTCCGCCAGCGTTTTTTTTATCGGGGTTCGTAAATGTGTATGTGTTTCTCTCTAATATTATGTTGCAGACTCCACATCGTTGTTTGTTGCATTTTTTTTTTTTGCATTGAGTTTGGATGAGGTAAGAATGCGTTTTAGGTTTTTGGGTTGGCGTTTATTATTCCTCGAAACAAGGAAAAAAACAACCCTCACCATTTTTTAGGAAACCCCCAGGGTACAACAATTCCAGGTTAGAAAAAATTAGACCCAAAATCATCAATTTATCATCATACTCCTTCTCAAAGAACGAAATGGAAATACTGAAGCTGGGCCTCAAATTCTGCCCCACCCCTAAAAGCAATATAGCGGAACTAAAAAAGGACCTTAAAGAATTCGAACGGAAATTTAGACTAATAGAAACACTAGATAACAAAGGGGACAAAGATGATTCTTTAGTAAAAAACAAATCAACATATTTCCCTAACAAACAGAACAACACAAAAGAACTTAACAGCTACTTCGAAAATCTCTGGAACCTTAACCTCCAAAAAAAAGACAAAACCACAATCAACCTCACACATAAGCAAAAACAAGCACTCGAAAAGATCCGTAATAATAATGACATAATAATAATAAAAGAAGCAGACAAAGGCAGTGCCGTAGTAATCATGGACAAAACGTACTATGAAACAAAAATTACAGAATTACTGGATGACAAACACTACTATAAACCCATTAGTACCAACATAGATAACACCACCATCTCAAAAATCACAAAACTTTGTACAACACACAACAAAATATTAAAAAAGAAAGAAAAGGACTTCCTCACAAATTTCATTACAAAGACCAACAACTTCTACGGACTGCCTAAAATACACAAATCTGGCGTAATAAAACTTGTCATCGATACACAAAACTCAGAATATATTAGCGCTCCAACCCCTAGTGACCTTACATTTAGACCCATTGTAGCAGGACCAGCCTGTCCGACAAGCAGACTTAGCAACTTAATAGACATCTTATTACAACCTTTCACAGATCAAGTTAAGAGCTACATAAGGGACGACATCCATTTTCTTACTACCTTACCACATACAGTAGAAAACGGGACACTATTAGTTACATTTGACGTTAGCAGTTTATATAGTAATATACCCCATGAATTAGGAAAAGAAGCAATAATATTTTGGATCAACAGACACGCACACACACACTACATCCTAGATTCACAAAGCAATTCATTATCGATAGTATAGACATAATCCTAAATAATAATTCCTTCGAATTCAACAATGCCAACTACATCCAAACACTAGGTACAGCAATGGGAACGAAAATAGCACCGACTTACGCAACCCTTACATTAGCCTACCTAGAAGAAACCTTATATGAAAAGATAGAACAAAAATTTGGCCACAGCACTAAAAAACTGTTTGTAGAATCATGGAAAATGTACTTAGATGACTGCTTCATCCTATGGAAACCCACATGGGGGGACATCACAGACTTACACACCATACTCCAGAACCTACACCCAAAAATTAAATTCACCATAGAACAAAGCTCTACAGAATTACCTTTCCTAGATATACTGATAAAGATTAAAGACAATAACATTATCACAGACATTTACCGCAAACCTACAGACACCCAACAATACCTACACTTCAAAAGTCACCACCCTAAAAGCTGCATAAAATCAATTCCCTACACCCTAGCACGTAGAATCTGCACCATAATCACGGACAATAACCTTCGGAAAATCCGACTCAAGGAACTACGAATAAATCTAAGAAAAAGAAAATACCCATCACAACTTATAGACAAAGGAATCCAACTTGTGATAAATATACCAGTAGAAGATTTGAGAATCCCTAAAGAACGAAACAAAGAACAAATCCTAACATACGTCTCCAAACACAACACAAACAACCCAGAGCTTTTCACAGAGATAACGAAAAAACTCGTCCTACTTAACCAAAACAACAAACTAAACAACTTCCTTAAAATAACAAAAATAATAAAAAGCAAACGCCAACCCAAAAACCTAAAACGCATTCTTACCTCATCCAAACTCAATCAAGACGCAACAAAAGGAGTCACAAAATGCAACAAACAACGATGTGGAGTCTGCAACATAATATTAGAGAGAAACACATACACATTTACGAACCCCATACAAACATTCAAAATTTTAAAAAAGCCTAAATTGCACCTAAAAAAACGTGATCTATGTAATAAAATGTCCAGCATGCGATAAATCCTACATAGGCGCTACAAAAAACATTAGTAATAGAGTAGCCCTACACCGATCCAACATCAAAATCGCGGAAAATAGACACCTGCATGTATCACAACATATACACATATGCAGTGGAGACAGATTCGAGATAATGCCCATCTTCCAAACTGACAATTACTTCTACTTGCTAACACAAGAAAAAAACTTCGTAGCAAAGTTTAACCCCACCTTAAACATCTCTCCATAATTATACACATAAATAGGCAAAACACAAAATACACTTACACGCATGTATACTAGGGTAGATGTGCACCCTCACACACGAAACAAAAGAAGCACAATAAAGCACGCGCACACTTTCACGGGTGCGCGCGTCCATACCCAGTACAGTACCATTTCTCTAAACTAAACAAACAATTAGAAATTATACGTGTGTATGTGAATGTGCGCACATGTGTGCATGTATATATGTGTGTGTATGTGAGTGTATACATATGATTGCGTATGCGTGTGTGTGTGTATATATATATCATCTGTTATCTATGCTCCATTTTGTTTGTGTGTGTACGTGCACTTATGTTTGGGTGACCGAATACATATATGCATGTATGTGGGTGCATGTGTCCATATATATATGGGTGGATGAATGTATACACATCTGTATGTGTGTGTATATATATACATATGTATGCATATGTATGAGTGGGTAAATGTGTTCGAGTGGATATTGATATACGCGTATGTGTGAGCCCCTGCATATATCTCTCTATGTGTGTGCATGTGTGTGTATGTGTATGTGCCTACATAGTATGTGGATGTTTGTGAGTGTGTATGCACATACATGTATGCATATATATATGTGTGTATATGTATCTTCTCCTACCTATTCTCCATCTTACTTGTCTGTGTGTGTGCGTGTACATATGTCTGAATGATTAAGCGCATATATGCATGCGTGTTTTGGTTGGAAAACTTTTTTTTTAAATAAAATAATTAACCAATATGTACCTGACGTGTTAGTTGTGGATGTGTGTGAGTACGTATGTGAGTGTGTAGGTGGGTATGTATATATGTATGCTCCTACATATATTTCTGTGTATATGCGTGTGTATGTGTGTGTGTGCCTGCGTGCGTGTGCGTGTGCATGTGCATGTGTACATGTACATATATGTATATGTATGCGTGTGTGATTGTGTGTGAGTGTGTGTTATACATGGGGAAAGAAAGTCTTTAAAAAAACCTAAAAAAAACATAAAAACCTTCACGAAATGGACCAAAAGCGCCCTCTTTGAATCTAACTTTGACTGGACACTTTGAACACTTACGGTTGGAGACATAATGTCTGAGACCACACATCACTCCGAAAAGCACACTTCGTATCAGCGGAGGCAAAAATAACTTTTCAAACTCCCATTTTAAAGAAAAACCTTTTACGAAAACATCTGAAGAGAGCACACCCTTAGCTCGAAACGCGTTATAAAAATATTTTAAAATAAAAATATGATGAAAACATTTTTAAAAAACCACAATTGTTGATGGCTACACTCTTTTAAATATACATTTTTCTCTCGTTGGAACTACACAATCATCACTTTAAATATATATATATATATATATATATATATATATATATATATATATATATATTATATATATATATATATATATATATATATATATATATATATATATATATATATATATATATATATATATATATATTAGGGGGTTAGATAGAACTCGTGCCACTCGTGCCCGGCACGACAAATAACTCGGTCAATGTTATTCAAAATTAATTAAAAATCATCCATTAATTTTAAGCAAACATACTTAGTCTTATCTCAATTAAATTACGTATCTATTGAAGTTTCGATAGCTAAGTAGCCAAAAGTTCATTAATATATCTGGGGATAATACAACGATGCTGTTTTGAACGGATGGTTTTTGTCTGGCCACCGCCAGGTCTATTGAACTAAAAGCGGCTACAATGTTGAACCCGCGTAATCCGTGCCAAGCACAATACCCCTCTCATAATAACAGTAATGTTAGAGAAATCTCGCATTTCGCTGTAGCCAATGGCAAAATCAAGTCAAACTACCGTGCTAAAAAAATTGAGCACAATGTCACTGCTGACGCCAGTCTTGGGAAGAGGGAGAGGGACCGAGAGAGAGAGAGAGAGGGGAGAGATCTATAGACACATACGTACGCATAAACACATGAAGAACGATTACTACTGGTGCTGCAATATGTAGTAGTACGAATAGCTATGTGTAAACATAACCACGCATATATATCAGATTATAACTATCAGTGATGAAGTTATTGTTTCATTAGTTAATAAAGAACAGGTTTTGTATGAGAGTGAATTTGTTTGTTTTTTTTATTGAGGAATTTTTTTTCGTGAATTTTGAATCATAGAATTCTACGAAAAATACGGGTTTTAAGTCATTTTATATTAATACTAAGAAACCCCGTCAAACCAATGAACCTTCGTAGAATTCCGAAGTTGTACGTAAATATTTTTGTATTTTTTTTTCATAAAGATCCTGTATGTAAGTTTTTTGTTTTGCTGCATCCATCATTTCACAGCTATTTAACCCGACTTTATTCATCAATATTACCTTTTATTCTATGGGAAAATTTAATCGCCGTTTTTGGAGAACATTACTTCAGTTGCCGAAAATATTTCAGTCGCTTCACTACGTTCAATTTTATCATGGACTTTATTTACGAATTCTTTGTATCTTAGAATTTTTGGATAAAATTAAGATTTCCAATGTTCTCAGTGTTTCCACGGATAACTTCAACTGGTCAAGATATCATATGTTTCAACATTCATCAGATGGAATTTACATTTTGGAAGTTCCCTTTATTTTGCGTATAACGTCACTTGGGCAAATTTTCCTGTGTTTCACGCGTAAGCAGATTATTCTCTAAAACATGTTTAAAAAATAGTTGTATTGCATTTGTTGTTAATGATCTGGATTTAAAATTACATATAATGGAAATGGATATTGTATTAGTCCAGGAAAATAGATGGTTTGGCCAGAGAAATGTAGCCGAGAAGCGAGAAATTATCAAAGTTGGGCGCCCAACTCCTTTATTGGTGAATAATGTTAGAACTCGTTCGTTCCAATCCAAATGGTTTAATGACATTGACTCGTTATGTGTGAGTAAATCTGAGGAAAAGCCATTTTGTTGGCCTTGCTTGCTTTTCACGCCTAAATCAGGACAAGCATGGACTGATAATGGCAAGGTACGTTAGTCAATCTGTGCTATACAATGGAGAGTCACGCAATAGCAACTGATGACTTACTTTGGATCCACAGATCACGGGTTGGGAATAATTCTCTTGTGTGTCATGAGTAAGTTACTGGAATCCATATTAAATAAAGAAGTAGTCAACCACCTCAGCAGAAATAACCTCCTTAGTGGCATGCAATGTGGTTTCCGTTCTACTAGATCTACAGCTGATGTGCTAACTGTTATATCCCATAGGATTAGTGAATCTCTCGACAAAGGCTTCCTCTCTAGGGAAATTGCTCTTGACATATCAAAGGCCTTCGATAAGGTTTGGCATAGGGGCCTACTTCACAAGATTTCCAGCTACGGTATAACTGGAAACGTTTTCTTAATAATTAAATCATGTCTCTCTGATAGGTTCATAAGAGTAGTGGTTGATGGGCAGCAATCAGAGGCCTGCAGTATTAATGATGGCGTCCCCCAGGGGTCCATCCTGGGCCCAACTCTCTTCCTGATCTACAGCAATGATCTCCCAAAACACATTCGTTGACATCTATGCTGATGACACGACCATCTACGGCAACACATCAAAGGCCGTAAATGACAAAGCTCTCTCTGATTCCCTCTCCTCTGATCTTGTGCGCGTGGTTCAGTGGGGAAAAGATGGCTGGTTACTTTTAATGTATCCAAAACCAAGCTCCTAACTTTACATCATCAACGCTCTGTTCTTCATCTAACCTCAATTGAAATGGATGTCTCTCGTCTTGGGGAGGCTTCATGTTTTGACAAGCTCCTGGGTTTTACCTTTACTCCTGATCTTAAATGGAACACGTATATCAAGTCTGTTGCCCGGGTCGCTGGGAAAATGGTGGGATCCTTCTACCGCTCCAGAAGATATCTCACTACTGATGCAATTCTCTGTTTCTATAAAAGCCAAGTACGTCCAAGGATGGAGTACTGCTGCCACATCTGGGCTGGAGCTTAAAAAAACAGCCCATCCTGCCTTTATAAGTACAAAATAGACTTCGTGGTTTGGTGGGGGATGCTCTCTTCTCTTCCCTGCAACCTCTCTCCCACAGAAGAGATGTTGCGAGCCTGTCATTGTTTTATCGTTATTTCTATTGCAAGTGCTCGTCCGAGCTCCAATCTCTGGTCCCCCCTCGCCAGTCATTCATGATAAGCACCCGTCTAGCTAAAACCACTGTCAGTAATTTCCCCCACTCTTTATCTGTGTCTAAATCAAAATGTAGATTCCATGAACATAGCTTTTTTCTGAGAAGTGCACGCCTGTGGAATTCTCTTCCGTTTGCCTGTTTCCCACCTGGCTACAACTTGGGCGTATTCAAGTCCAACATAAACAAATTCCTGATTAATCGCCCCCTTAAGTAAGACACTTTATCAAATCTCCAATACCAACTATTACTACGATATTATCCCATTGATTATTGTACACAAATAACCCTTATCCCCGAGTGGCTTCCATGCCTTGATAAGTGGTGATCCCCATGTAAAAAAAAAAGAATAAAATTTTTAAATTAAATCATATATATCATGAATTTTAGCATTTTATTCTTTGGTTCAAACATTAAATTTCAAATTTTATTATGTACAATGTCAAAAAATTGTTAATCCACTGCCCGCATAGTAGCCGTATAGCGCAACGGTTATATGCTCCGACTGTCGTTTGGGCGATTGGGATTCAATCCTGGCTTGAGGTAGTTGCTTGTCTAGCTGTGAAACAGCGAAACAATACTGTATGTGTATGCGATATATATATGTGTGTGTGTGTGTGTGTGTGTGTGTGTGTGTGTGTGTGTGTGTGTGTGTAATAACTATGATGAATTTGGCGAGGAGCATTGGGATGGCTAACGTCTGTAAAGACGATGCAAATAGTATGTGCGTATGTATACCTACGAGGACGACAAAACAGGGTTCAAGTATATAGCTTACATGTTGAGAATTCCTCCGGGGCAATTTCTAAAAATCTATCACTTAAAGAACTTAATGAAAGTTGTTTTCAAAACCTTCTTGAAATACTGATTTTCTGAAAATTGATTTCCTCAATTGGGGAAAAACGAAAGAAAAAAGAGAAAGCAGTGGAAGAATAGAAAAACAAAAACAAAAAAACAAGAGAGGGAAGAAAGAGGAAAGAAAGGTTCTATGGATATGGGGTAATTTTTTCGTTGTCTTTCCTCTGTATGCCATGTTCAATGTCTTTTTACGTATTTATTTATACTGTTTTAACTATATGTCCAATATTAATATATTAATTTCAACTGGAACAGTGTGGATTGTCTCTTAGTTTTATTTTAAGTATTTACAAAATACATGTCTCTGCCAACTGGTATTCCCAGTTTATTAAGAATGCCTGGCTTGTTTGGACACATTCCATGAGGAGCTCGCTCTTTTTGTTTAGACAAACTTTGCTATAATCATTAATACATTAATTAATATATATATATATATATATATATATATATATATATATATATATATATAGAGAGAGAGAGAGAGATTTGTTATTGTTGTTTTTTCAAGCGATACATACGGTTAATATTGGCTCCGCCTCGAAGCTTATTTTTTATTTACTAAGAAAGTCGCCCTTTTTAATTTGTTTGGACGTATATAACATTTTTATTTATTTATTATTTTTAAAACAGTAATCTACGTACACGCGTGTTTCGAGGTCGTTACCTCTCGTCTGCGTAGTTCAACAGTTTCTAGGGATCGAACCTCAGACCATGTTTACCACAGTCCGGTGCCTTAACCGTTAGGTCACAAACCCTAGATTAATATTAATGTTTATTTTTATCGCTTATAAATTTAGATTTGTTATTGTTGTTTTTTTCAAGCGATACATACGATTAATATTGGCTCCGCCTCGAAGCTCATTTTTTTATTTACTTAGAAAGTCGCCCGTTTTAATTTGTTTGGACGTATATAACATTTTATTTATTTATTATTTTTAAGCGATAAAAATAAACAGTAAAATTAATCTAGGGTTTGTGGCCTAACGGTTAAGGCACCGGACTGTGGTAAACATGGTCTGAGGTTCGATCCCTAGAAACAGTTGAACTACGCTGACGAGAGGTAATGACCTCAAAACACGCGTGTACGTAGATTACTGTTTTAAAAATAATATATATATATATATACATATAGAATAAATGACAAAAATTTATATTCCAAAAATCATGATGTTGACAATCTTATAGTTTATTCCTTTAAATCAGTTGATTTATACAATATTGCGTAATGAAAAAATATAAAGGTAACTGCAGCTTCTCTTCCAATTTTTGGATTTTTACCATGTCAAATCACATTTTAATTCCTTTTGACGGATTGATTGTTGCTATTCCTTCTGATGAGTTAAAAGCATAATAGATTCACTAATTCATATAATAATTAAGTGATTGATTTTGCGCTACGAAACAGATACTGTCAAGAATTGTATAAATCAACTGATTTAAAGGAATAAACTATAAGCTTGTCAACATCATGATTTTTGGAATATAAATTTTTGTCATTTATTCTATATATTGCTCTGTAATCACATTGAGCTTCTTATAGAAGGATTGATATCAATAAAAAATATATTTCTACAGAAATATATATATATATATATATACATATATATATATATATATATATATATATATATATATATATATATATATATAACAAGAAATGACTGCTGACCTTAAATATAGGATCATCAAAAATAGTTTCCCATGGGCTAGTTAATAAAATTCAATTAATCATATTCAGAAAACACTTTTAAGACGATCACTAAAGTGTCCCCCCATATCATTGAATGACGATAAAATAAAAACTGTTGTATATTTATAACTGGAACTTTGCAAACATGTCAAATATGCATAAACGTTTATTTGTACGATATTTTAATTGTGCGTTATATTTTTGGTTAAAGTGTTGCACTTTCCATATAGCTTGTTTGGATAATTAAATTGTAAAATGATTTTAAATTTTATTAAGGGTTATTGGGAGTAATAGTAACTTACGTATGATTACACGAAATTAATTATTAGGAATTAATAATTAAAAAGTCACATCTTATGCGATTACAAAACCGAACAAGTCTGGACGTGAGGTTCCAGATCTGACAACAAACTACATCTGGTCGCGATGCACCAATTGGTGAGATTTAGCAGTGTATTGTGTTACTTTTTGAATTTCAACAATAAATGACAGAAATTTTAAAAATACTTAGTCCTTATCTTTGCATAATTAAGAAGACAGAATTAGGCACGCTCGATTTTTAATGTGGATAAAATCCATCTCTAAAAAATAGTGTTCTGCGTTGGGACAAAAATAAAATCTGCTTCATTCTAGATGCACCATGAACGTGTGGTATTAAACGAAAGATATATAGAACACTTAGTTAGAAAAATGATTTTTTTATAAATATATAAATATATATTCTAGTGATATTTGAACTCTCCGTAAACATAATCAAAGTTTGCTTTCAGAATTCTAAAAACAAATACCGAAAAAGGAAGCAGCAAATAATGGCAATTGGCCAAACGACGATTGGCCAAGAATTTACAGTTTCAACCGGAACGCAATTGCCATATTTGGAATAGAAAAAAAATGAAACCAAATTTTTTTTTTAACATTCAGCATTATTAAGTTTTCACATTTTTATATTTCTTTTATTGTTTCTTTATTTCCGAACTTGGTTGCTATTTCTGCTGCAAAGCAATGTAAGTTATTGAATAGACATCATTATCAAATGTCAACCATTTGTTGTTTTCATGCTCGAGAAAAAAAATCTGTGAAAAAATAAAACCTGTTTCTATTCATGATAGTTACGAACTAATAAAAAGCGATTTTTCTTTAGCTTGATTTCTGCACCGCAACTTACTTCTGTGAAACGAGAAAAAAATAAGTACAACTCACTAATCTAACGGTTCTTGACATTTTTTTCACTTGCAAACCCTTTCATCATTTATGAAAATGATATTTTCCATTTTCAAGAAATGTCTGATTCTAGTTGTTTGGTTGATTGTTTCTGTTTTACGGCATGTCAACACTTTTCGGGTTATTTAATGCCGAATCTAAAGATTTTGAAGAAAAAATTTAATAGAATATATTTGTTGTTTTTACGTCGGTTTCTATTTAACCCATAGTTGGGACCCTAACAGGTACTACCACTCCGGGTCAGAGTGGACCTGGGAGCAATGGTAATTAAAGGGTGGCTCAACACTCCCCAAAGCCCACAAGCTGGGGCCGCACCACTGGATATGGTTTAAGGTCATATCCAGGACGCCCATTGAGGGACGTTTACCCTCTGCAGGGAGACAGTCGGCGTATTCTAATGCCCCACCGACAGGGCCGTCTGACTCTAGATATTCATACATCCTAACAATAATAATTAATAACAGAATATCATTTGGTACTTGTGCATAATTTGAACCAGACTTAACTCAGCGTCCTATCGGCTTTGCTCGGAACATGACGTCATGCGCTCGGGTTTGTTTGTAATGTGACGTAAGACGCCGATCAGCTAATGAATGCACTGCAAAGTAGCAGACAAACTTTTGGAATGAAAAATTGAAAGGAAATAAAAAAAAGTATTAAACTCATTGAGCAGCACACAAATGTAACAGCCCTTTTCTGAAAACTGTGTAAACAAAAAAAAGTTAATATCTCCAGTTTGGAAAAATATTTGATGGCGCCGAAACAAGCGGTTTCATATTGTCAAGAGAAGAAATTAATTGCTGAAAAAAACTACGTTTTCTGTGGCAAAAAGTGCATCATTGTTAAAAGAAGATCTGAGAAAAATGAATGTGGATGGAGGTGTACGCACACGCAATGCACTCCCATGTCCATGTTAAGAACGGCTTTCGGAATAGATACGCCTCCCCAACCTCTCCATATTAAGAATGGCTTTCTGAATAGAAACCCTTCCCAACCTCTCCATGTTAAGAACCACCATTACCGAAAAAAAAATATAATTTATTAATTTTTTTCTTGAATAAAAAGTTTCTTTAATTGCTACACAAAAACTATTTTCATAAAAACTCTGCTTATCTGTTTTGTTTCGTTGAAAAAAAAAACAAATTACAGTAAAAAAAGAAACTTATATTATTTTTGAAAAAATTGTTACGGTAGGTCACTGTTTCTTGGTTTATTTTTTGTTTTGTTTATTTCTTCTGTTAAAATTATTATGTTTATTATTATGTTTACATGTTTCGTTCATTTTTTTTTTTTTTTTTAGCATTTGTTACGCTTTCATAATTGGCGAAACTCGGTGGTAAACGTCGTGTTCCGAGCAACGCCGATCGGACATTGAGTTACGTTTGTTTCAAAGTATACAAAGTATCTTTCATTTAATGCAAATGCGAGCGGAAAGAAAACAGAAACTTTCATTAGAGATAAAACGAAATAACACCTTACATTACATTATAACATAGACTGTGCAAAAATTGGCCGCTTTTATAAAGTTATGTTTTCTACTAAAAAAATTTTGGGTACAACTGACCATACGAAATTAGTCAATTATGTATTTTTTATAAAAACACTAACGCTGTATTTCTTGAAGCAGTACAATGTTTGTTTAGCCCTCAAATGTCTCTTTTTCACAAAAGATAAAAATATTAAATTTAAATATAAAGGTACAACTTTAATTCAGCGTAGCTCTGTCAATAACACTGGTTTAGAAAGAAATTTAGGCAAGCACAAAAATACCCGTTTTTACCTAATTTTGGGGATGCTGAATTCAAATTTTAAATCCGTTTTTTCTCATCACATTTAGTTATTTTAAATGTGAATAGTGTGCATAAAAGCGAATTCAGGGTTACTTTTAATATGCGAGACTTCTGGCCTATTTTTTTTAGATATTATGTACTAAATGTAAGTGATATCATTATATATATATATATATATATATATATATATATATATATATATATATATATACTAGCGTTTCAGCCCGGCGTTGCCCGGGTGTTTGAGAGTGTATGTGCAGCAAAACAAAAAGCGGTCAATTTTTTAAAATTTGACCCCTATTATGACCCCTTAACATTTATTGTTTTGGGCTCAAATCAAGTTATTAAGTTAGATACATGTCCAATGAACCTTGTTTAGACCTAAAATTGTCGGAGGAATTTGGTAGCGTTCTCAAAGGTCAAATCGTTGAATTTTGACCCTTTAACAGCCAAATTTCTGGTCGAAAATGGATTACAAAGATTTTCCCAAATCTCAGTACCCTGTATATAAAATTTTGCGTCTCTAGACTTAAAATTCACAGAGCTATTGCGTAGGAAAATGGACACAGACACACACACGCACGTTCACTTTTATATATATAATAGACTAGCATGGGTGCCTGGCATTGCCCGGGTGTTTGGAGGTGTATGCTGAGCAAAAAAAAAACGATCAACTTTTTTAGCTTTGACCCCTATTATGACCCCTTAACATGTATTGTTTTGGTCTCAAATCAAGTTATTAAGTTAGATCCATGTCCATGGAACCTATATCTAAAATTTAAAGTGTTTAGACCTAAAATTATCGGAGGAGTTTGGTAGACTTCTCAAAGGTCAAATCTTTGAACTTTGACCCCTTAACAGCCAAATTTCTGGCCGAAAACCGATCACATCGATTTTCCCAAATCTCAGTACTCTGTATATCAAATTTCGAGTCTGTAGAAACGCCGCATTGACAGAGTTATTGCGAAGGAAAATGTACACAGACACACAGACACGTTCACTTTTATAGATATATGGATAGATAGATTAATATATATATATATATATATATATATATATATATAATAGGAAAACAAGAATATGAAATGAAGTCACAAAACTATATATTGGTAGATATAGAATGGATCATTTATTGAATAATGGAATACAAGCAAAATTTGGGGGATAGACGGGACACTTTACGCCAGGGCATTTCGAAGCCTAATGCCTCTAATCAGAAGAGTAGAGAAGGTGTTAGGTAGCATGGGGAATATCCGGCGTCTAGCGTAGAATTTATTAGGGACGAAAAAGATTAAGAAGAATTATAGAAAGTTGGGGGAAGCTTTATTGAAAGTGTGAAGTTGGTCAAATTGAAATCAAACTGGATCTTTCAACATGATAATGATCCAAACCACACTGCGAAACTCACACAAAATTGGTTTAATTCAAATAAAGTGAATGTTTTAAAGTGGCCTATTCAATCTCCCGATCTCAATCATTTAGAGAATTTATGAAGAGAATTGAAATTACGGGTCCATAGAAGAGAACCTTAAAATCTGCTAGAATTAGAGAGAATTTATGTCGACGAATGGAATAAAATAATACAAGACACATGTAAGAAGTTCGTGGGAGATTACTCAAAACGTCTGCATGCTGTAATCAACAATTATGGTTATGCTACAAAATACGAGATATTATTTTGTAAATGTATTGTAAACTTTTGCGTTGGTAATTATTGAGTTTTCTTTTCGCGTTGTGTTAAATTATTATTATTTTTATTTTTCCACTGTTCCCATCTTTGTTTCAATACATTTTCCATGTTTATAAAAAGTTTCATTACCATTTGGAAGTTAGAAATACAAAAACTGACAGTTTTAAATGTGTATTGTAAACTTTTGCGGGCACTATATATATATATATATATATATATATATATATATATATATATATATATATATATTATATGTGTGTGTGTGTTTCAAGTTGAAATGAGATAAAAAATGAAATAAAGATATCCAAGACAGAATCGCTAAATAAGAAAAAAGTACTTTCTCACATGATTGCAAACGAACTCTATTTTTACTGCTAGTCGAAGATAATCTAAAAAGTAGAAAACAATTAGCTCGATTGCTTTGCCGTTTTCGCGTTTAAACGAAATAAGCGAGAGAAAATGTGATCAGCATCAAAACACAGAATGCGAAACGAGTTTCCAGATACGTGTTCTGCAATTATTACCCGAATCAATCAACGACTTACATAATCGGTTCTGTTTCTTTTATGTTGTGAAAAGGTAAAGATATAGACGATAGCCATGGACGCAAAACTCGTTAGCTGAACTCCTTATCGCAAAGATTCTTAAGAATTGATTGTCAACATGGTGTGACAAGCTCAAATAAAGGACGTTATGAACGAGGATAACGTCTCGTTACTGATTGGCTGATTGATTCATCACGTGGTTTAATACTTAATGTTTTAGTTCTTCTTTTTGTCTTTACACTTTTTACTCTTTTTCACCCCAAACAAAGCACATTGCCACTAAAAACGTAAGTACTATTTGGGATAGTGTCGAACAGGCAGCTGCCGAGAATTGAGCGGCGGGATGTTTGTACATATTGCTTTTAAACTTCGTTAGAGTCCTCACTCAGGAAAATTAATCCTCCCTCCTCAAGTTGTTTAAGTACTTTTTCATTCTTTTTTCTCGCTATTTTTCTTCATTTCTTCTCAACCCAACATATGTTATGTTTTTTTTTCTTTTCGTCTATCTCTTACTATTTGTGATATTCTTGATTTAGTCCTTTTTTGCTCGGCTTACATAAATGAAAATAACTTACCTTATTTTGTCGAAGAAACAAATTAACAAAATAAGATACTTTTATGACTGATTTATTAGGGTAGGCGAAATGACTCGCGAAATGACAAATTATGGGAAGGGGAAAGATAGTATGAAGCGCAATGTAAAAGACAAGTAAAACGATCGTTTGTTCGATTTTCTTTTTCTTTTTTAGCTAGGTAAATTATTAGTCTTCCGACATTTTCTTTTCTGTGTCCTTTTTCATATTTTATTATTTTATTTCCTTACCTTTCTTCTTTCTTGTATTTCCTTGTATTTCTTACAAAAAAAACTCGTCTTCCTGTACGCATCTTTTGCTATTACCTACTCTCTTTCCGGCCTCCACTCATATTATCTATTTTACATTCTTTTATATTGCTCCTCCTTACCGTTTAATCAGACCCTCGGCTTCGTATCAGAACATAGCAAACGATGACAGAGCAACAAGGTAGTTTTTGTTTTGTTCCGCCTGGAGATGAACAATACAGTTCAGATTGTACTGTCGTTGTCGTCGAAAGCGTCAACTGTTTGGATTAAACGCATATGTTCAAACATTCTACGCATGCGCAAATTATTCGAAGGTTAATGACCAGAAGACAACAAAGATGGGCCAAGCACGGTTCGTTAACATAAAATTGGAAAGTATTAATAGTGGTAATTTTGTACTAGATACTCGACGCTTAAAAAATACAAGGCTAAGTCAGCTTTTCTCTATCTACCTATTCCTTTTTTTTTCAAAACCTCTAACCCTTTACTTCTTTCTCTCCTTTCTGTTGACTCTTTATGTTAACTTTCTCTTTCTTATTTTATTTTCCTACCCTCTCTCGCTTTTGCCATTTCTCGCGCGCTCTATGCGTTTTATGAACGTGTTTTTCCCCCACTGCATTCCCACTAGTGTTGGGACGATTAATCAGAATCGGGATTTTAAGATTTTCATTGTTTTTATATCTTTGTATTTGTTGAAAATTTCATTTTACACGACTCGTATTAATGAGTAAATGGTAAATATTTATTGATTTTTTTTAATTACTAGCAGAACTAAAATCAATAGGTCACACTCATGAATATATTTTTACATTTGCAAAATTATATGCACATATTAAATGGGTTTTTGCGATAATCCGACTACATCGGAATCGAAATCGGTAATTGTATCGGAATCGGGGAATTTAAAACAGAATCGGTAATTGTATTGAAATCGGGAAAACATATTGGAATCGTGCTAATCCCCACGTAAGCAACATATTACACAAAGTTGATTTTTGGATTGCGCTCCTAGGGTCACTTTTCTAAAAAGAAATAATATAGCTAATGCTATTTCAGTTTATCGTCACGAATAAGAATGTCACAGTTGATGCCAAACATTCCTCGGGCTAATCACTTTTCCATTGAAAATTAATACGTCCAATCAAAGGCCATTATTGAAATACTCGAAACCATTAACGCCCTTGTAAACGAAAGTAGACGACGAACCGAAGCAGCATTCACCTATATAGTTCATAAGGAATATTACATCCATAAGCTGTCCCCAGTTACATGCATATCCCGGTTAGGCGAATGTCAACGACAGCTTTAGCAGTTTTAGCAAGAAGGCGTAAACCTCCTCCTGCATACAGTGTCTGGTATTCCTAAATGATCATCCATTTCATACTGACCAGATACAAGATTGCTTAACTTTGGCGATCTAACGAGAACGTGATTAGCTCGCTTGTGGTGTTTAATAATAACCACACCTCCCTAATATCGACCATGTCTCACATTGTTTTATCGTAGTCCAGAAAAGATCAATACAAAATACTTCGCTCCTCATAAATTGTATCGCCGTCTGTTAGTTAATAGGAATAAAGACCATATTAGAAATTAACTATATCTTTTTATTATGAACAACAGAGAGAGACTGACTGACTGTTGGGGATTTAGTTCATTCTGGTAGTCATTACTGGACACGCCACAAATATGTATGTGAGTTATATGGAAAATAACAAGTCTCTTTTCTTTATATAAAACAAAAATGAAGAATAGTAATGCTTCTATATCATTAGTTGTACTCACTAGGAGTTCTCACACAGACCATCATTAGAGATTACTCACTGATAACGACAAGTGAGGTTCCCTGGAATCTGGGTGACAATAAGTCTCCCCAAACTTTCACAACTCTTTCGATAACCTTTGTAAATAACTCTACGTTATCGCAACAGCCGTTTG
The DNA here is from genome assembly GCF_053919585.1 of Euprymna scolopes. NCBI lineage: Eukaryota > Metazoa > Mollusca > Cephalopoda > Sepiida > Sepiolidae > Euprymna > Euprymna scolopes. Next base: position 99,448,315 of record NC_136497.1, on the reverse strand, counting down.
TCATTGAATTATCACTGGCAACGACTATTACTCTTCACTTGAATTCAGGGGCAGGACCAGTACTCTTCGCACTCATCCAGCAGAGGTCTGTTTCGTGTTTTCCCTCTTCGCTCCCTTTCCATTCTCCTTGGGCCTTCATGCCTATTTTGTGTAGTATCAGCTGAGACTGATACCTTTTTGGGAGGGAAGAGTTTATAATATTTCTTGCAATTTCAGTTTTCTTTAAAAGTATGTTGTAATCCTGGAGGTTAAAGGTTCACTTCTCAGTGTGGGCGATATTCAAAATTGCGAATTGCTTATGACTTTTGTTTGGTTATGCAGATAACGAGAGCATGTAACAGCGTTCCGTGCAGACTTTTATTCTCAGGAAGTAAGAAACCGCTATGCGGTAGAAGCAAGTACGAAGGAACAAGCTATGATTACCATTTGGAGTTGAGCAGTGATATTTCTGTCCACATTTTTTTAAGTTTAGTAAGTCGTTGGTTTTTTGAATACGAATACATTTTTTAGTTTGGTGAGCCGTTGGTGTTTGGATACGAATACATTTTTTAGTTTAGTAAACCGTTGGTGTTTGAACACGAATACTTTTTTTTTTTTTTAGTTTAGTAAGCCGTTGATGTTTGAATACGAATACTTTTTTTTTTTTTTAGTTTAGTAAGCCGTTGATGTTTGAATACGAATACTTTTTCTTTTTAGTTTAGTAAGCCGTTGATGTTTGAACACGAATACTTTTTTTTATATAGTTTAGTAAACCGTTGATGTTTGAATACGAATACTTTTTTTAGTTTGGTGAGCCGTTGGTGTTTGGATACGAATACATTTTTTAGTTTAGTAAGCCGTTGGTGTTTGAATGCGAATACTTTTTTTTTTTTTAGTTTAGTAAGCCGTTGATGTTTGAATACGAATACTTTTTTAGTTTGGTGAACCGTTGGTGTTTGGATACGAATACATTTTTTAGTTTAGTAAACCGTTGGTGTTTGGATACGAATACATTTTTTTAGTTTAGTAAGCCGTTGGTGTTTGAATGCGAATACTTTTTTTTTTTTTTAAGCAAGCCGTTGATGTTTGAATGCGAATACTTTTTTTTTATTTTAGTAAACCATTGGTGTTTGAATACGAATACATTTTTTACTTTGGTGAGCCGTTGGTGTTTCAATACGAATACATTTTTTAGTTTAGTAAGCCGTTGGTGTTTGGTGTTTGAATGCGAATACTTTTTTTTTTTTTTTTTTAGTAAGCCGTTGGTGTTTGAATGCGAATACTTTTTTTACTTTAGTAAGCCGTTGGTGTTTCAATACGAATACATTTTTTTTTTTTTTTTTAGTTTAATGGGCCGTTGGTGTTTGAATACGAATACATTTTTTAGTTTAGTAAGCCGTTGGTGTTTGAATACGAATACTTTTTTTTTTTTAGTTTAGTAAGCCGTTGATGTTTGAATACGAATACTTTTTTTTTTTAGTTTAGTAAGCCGTTGGTGTATGAATGCGAGTACTTTTTTAGTTTGGTGGGCCGTTGATGCTTGAATGCGAATACATTTTTTTTTTTTTTTAGTTTAGTTTAGTGGGCCGTTACAAGCTAAGATCAACCATGTCGGCCAATTCACATACTACAACAAGCCAAGCTGAATCACTTGAAAAACGGAGAAATATCATAGCTCAACTCTCAGTGAATGCTCCAAATCATGATATTAGAGATTGTATTCGAAAATACAATCCGGAAAACACCACAGCTCAACATGAAAAATGTTTTGGAGGCTCTGGTGTGAAAAAAGAGGTACTCGTATCAACACTGGATTACCTTGGCATGAAGCCAACAAGTAATGTAAATAAAGGTCCACTGGCAACTATGCTACTGCGTAGGATACAAAACCTCTTACCCGATGTGTGTGTATTCTGCCACGAGGAATACACAGTCGGGCCCAATGACACTCCTATTCTAATATGTCGTCTATGTAATCAGGGCTCTCATGATGAATGTTTGAAGGCTCATATCAAAGATACAACTGGTCAGGATATAAGAGATGATGTCGCGGACTCGCAAGCCATCATAAACCCATCTAACATCCCCGGTGTGCACTATATCTGTCATGTGTGTGAACACACGAAGCTCCCTGAACCATTACCATTACCAGGCAGTGGCCGGAATCCAAATGCTAATCAGGTAGATGTCGATCCAACACAGGCAGATGAGAATGATGATACCCGTGGTGCTCATGGTGGTGATGATGACGACGAGGAAGATGAAGACCCAGGTACGGATGGCGATGGAAAACATACTACTCATAAAGCAGGAGAGAAACATTCTGATGCTGCAGATCTGAAAAAATCTCTCCGTAAGAATAATACTCCTGACAAAGACCCCAACGGCGACCCGCCTAGACTTCAAAACGTATGTCCACACTACGCCAAGAAGAAATGTCGTTACGGGGTGTCTGGAAAGGGATGTTCAAAAAACCACCCACGTCCATGCCGAAAACTTATGCGATATGGACCGAAATCCAAAAGGAATCCAGACGGCTGCCCGGGATTTCCCACTTGTACAAAGTGGCATCCTATATTATGTCGCTCGTCTATCAAGAACAAAGAATGTCAAAATTATAAAGACTGTAAATTCAGGCATATCCAACGCACGCGTCGAAGTAAAGACGATACGTTAGACGATATGTCATTATATCCACCAAAGGAACATGTAGAAAATCAGAAAAAAATGACACGGCTGTAAATGGTACGCAATCCAATGAGACCGGCCATTTTTTAGAGATACTGCAGAAGTGGAGGCAAGATCTTCTAGACACAGTAGAAGCCAGACTGAGGAGCGTCACACTGGTTCAGCCGCCGCCGCTACAAATGATGCCACCATGGGCCATGGGGATATACTACCATCCGTTTCCCAACCAACCACAAACATCAGCGACACCGGGACCAAGTCAAGACCAGCAGCCCAATATGACAATGCCGATGAGTTATATCCCCCACCAGCAGATGATCCCAGTGAGGCGGTAAACTCTCCATTGTCAAATTTTACCGTTGTAAATATTCATGGACTATATCCACGTACAAACCAAACCAAAGTGCCAATGCTCAGCGATTATTTGAATGCAAATAACGAACTCTTTGCAGCCATAACTGAAACATGGCTTCGAGAAGAGAAAGATACTGAGATACACATTAAGGGATACGAACCCTTTCGAAGCGACCGTAACCGTCCCCGTAAAAGTAAACGAGGAAGGAATAGTGGAGGCGCTATGTTGTACGTGCGGAACGATCTGGCCGCTACGGCTGAGCCACCCATTATTAAATACTCATCGGGTGTCATCGAAATGGTTGGTGTTCAACTAAAAAATCCAAATCTGGTGATCGTAGTCATCTACCGTCAACCCGACGATATAATGGGTGGTCACAGATCGACATCAGTAGAGTTGGTAAGGCTATTGCCGAACTTAGAAGAGTGATGAGAAACCTGGATACACCAACTCCTAACATCACACTCTGTGGGGATTTTAATTTACCACATCCTACCTGGCCCACAGGTGCACCGGGACTTGGTGCACCGCCAGATGAACGGTTGATGCTGCAGCAACTGAAAAGTCTAACTGATGAATTCTTTCTTAGCCAGTATATCAACTTGCCCACTCACGGAGGAGGTAATACCCTAGACCTGGTGTTTACCAATAATGATTCCTTGCTGCACAGTTATACCAGTACGCCGACAATATTGTCAGATCATTTCATGGTGACCTGCAGCTCAAGTATTGAATGCCAGCGGCCGGATACCGAGTGCAATAACGTATCTAAACCAGGCAACCTGGGATCTCTAAATTTCTTCAACGACACCATCAAATGGGACAACATTCGAGCTCGGTTATCGGAAGTAGACTGGGCAAATGAGCTTTCACACCTTGAACCGGATGAAATGTTGAATCGTATTGGAAATCTTTGTTACGAGACCACACGAGAACTTGTTCCTTATAAGAAAAAATTCATAAACGTTCCGGTCAGTAAACTCATACCGAGGGATCGGAAGAACCTCATGTGTAAAAGAAGTAGAAAAATGCAACAGTTGCAAAAGTCCAAATCGCATGAAAAAACAACGCGAATTCTTAGCGAATTAGTTGAAATTGAAAAGAAATTGATTAGTTCTCTTTAGAAATTACGGGAAAATGACGAGTACAAAGCTGTTGGTGCTATAAAGCGCAACCCTAAATATTTCTACAATTATGCCAAGAAATTCTCAAGTATTAAGTCAGCGATAGGTCCTCTCATTAATCATGCCGGGCAATTAACCGCTAATAGTGCTGAAATGGCCAGTTTACTTGCTGATCAATACGAATCGGTTTTCAGTAAGCCCATTAGACCAATACCGTCAAAACCTGAACCTGAACCAGATGACGACACTAAACCAATGCTTACTGATGTTACGTTTACACAAAGAGACCTGACCGACGCGATAGATGAACTCAGAGTCAACTCTGCGGCAGGTCCCGACCGTTTCCCAGCGCTACTCCTTAAGGAATGTAAAAAGCAGCTGGCTAAGCCACTATTCATATTATGGAGGGCATCACTGGACAAAGGGATAGTCCCAGCCGACTCTAAGCGCGCTAACATTATCCCAATATACAAAGGTGACGGTCGATCTCTCCCCAAGCAATATCGACCAGTGGCACTAACATCCCACATTACAAAAGTATTCGAAAAGGTCCTTCGAAAGTACTTGGTGGAATTCCTCAACAACCACAGTCTGTTCAATCCAGGGCAGCATGGATTCAGAACCGGAAGATCTTGCTTAAGTCAGCTTCTAATCCATCATGATAGGATCATTAATACTCTAGACAATGAATGTAATGTCGACGTGATATACCTAAACTTTGCAAAGGCGTTCGACAAAGTGGACTTTGCAGTAACCATCGAAAAGCTCCAACATCTTGGAATTGGAGGTAAATTGATCCTATGGATTAAATCATTCCTAACAGATCGCTACCAGACAGTTGTAGTAAATGGCTCTGCATCTCCCCCGACGAAAGTGCTATCTGGCGTTCCCCAAGGTTCAGTATTTGGTCCGCTGCTGTTCCTCGTACTAATCGGCGACATAGACGAAAAAATCAAATCGTCTTTCGTCTCAAGTTTTGCCGACGACACTAGGATTGGCAGGAAAATAAAAGATTCTTCTGATGTACAGGCTCTCCAAGATGATCTAGACGCTATCTACCAATGGGCGGATGACAACAATATGCAGTTTAACTCCGGGAAATTCGAGTGTATCAAATACGGTAGAAGGAAGGACCTGAGAGAAGCATCTAAGTACTCGACCCAAGACGGGAAGCTAATTAAAACCAAAGATACTGTGCGCGATCTGGGAGTAACGTTGGATTCTGATGGTACATTCACCTCCCAGATCGACAAAGTTTGTTCAACTGCACGGAGCCTTTCCAGTTGGATTCTACGCACTTTCAAAACGAGACAAAAAAAACCTAATGCTGACACTCTGGAAGTCGCTGGTGTTGCCGCACATTGATTACTGTTGTCAGCTGTGGACTCCGGACAGAAAAGGTCATATTCAAGCATTAGAGGCCATCCAGAAGTCGTTTCTAAGAAAGATAACTGGTTATAGTCAATTGAATTATTGGCAACTGCTGGATACGTTGAATATCAAATCGATTCAACGCAGGCAAGAAAGATATTTAATCATCTATACCTGGCGTATGATGGAGAATCAGGTGCCCAACGCTGGTATACAGCACCATATCTCAAAACGTGGTAGGAGGTGTGTGGTACCACCCCTAACCAGTGCCAGGGACAACTGGATCCGACGGCTCAGGGAATCGAGTTTAAATTCCCGGGGTCCTACGGTCTTCAATTGCCTGCCACGTAACATCAGAGAGATCACGAACTGCAAAACAGAATCGTTCAAGTCGGCGCTGGATACCTGGCTGAAGTCTGTACCAGACGAACCTCAGATCCCCGGTTATACCGCTATGAGACGCAGTGAATCCAATAGCTTACGCCACATGCTTGTCTGTGTAAAGAGGGACAGCGAAACGGTGCAGCGGTCTATTGATTCGACGCCGCCTATACCGTCCCAACTGGAGGCCGCTTGCCGCAGTGACCTTGGAGGGCTCTGACCGCCGAAAGACATCACACAAATCGCACAAAAAATCCTTACAATTTTTTGTGTTACTTCTGTTGCAATTTTAATGTGTTTCGTTAGTATTTGGATTAGGTTCTATATTCGAGCGTTTCCTTAAGATTTAAGCTGTTTTCATCATTACAGTTTGCTGTACAGTTTCTGTTTTTCTTTTGATTCTACTTTCTTCTAGTCATTTTTTTCTCAAGTTTTAGGGTCTGTTTCTAGTGATCCTACAGTTATTTGTATTATATTGACTTTTTCGTGTTCTATATTCCTTTCAATTCTCTGGCAATTTACTTCGACGCATTTATTTCGTTTTCTCGTGTCTTTGATTTTTACCTTGCGATGGCTGGGACAGCAAAATCTACAATTTGGTAGTTTCTTTCCTTGTTAATTATTATGACGTCCGAATGATGCTTGGGTGAGTTTATATATATATATATATATATATATATATATATATATATATATATAACTCCATGTCTCAAAGGATGTTGTTGCTTTCGTTTTCTAGTACTTTCTCCGGTTTGTGTTTGTACGAATTGCCTGCATGTTTGAATTGCATTCATTTGCAGTGTTCATAATGTATTATTTTCTACGAGCAGTTGTGTCGGTTTTATGTGGTTTATTATTTATTGTTTTTTCTGAAATTTATTTATTTTAGCTTTAATGTAGTTAGTTAGAATCGCGTTATGTTGTGCAGCTGTCAGTAGAGATTCAGTTTCTCTGTTCATGTGTCCTTTTCTTAGTCATGTGCAGGTGTTTTATGTATTCTCTTATCTATATTCTCTTCAAACTTTTCTTTTCTTGTCTTTTTATTTCTGGTTCCATCGTTTCCTGTGTTGTTTATCGTGACGATGTCTCTCGGTGTGGTGTTCAGTCTTTTTTATTCTGAGTTATGTATTTTTTCAATGTCTTTTATGTGTGTCTTTCATACATTCTTACCACTTTGTTCCTTTTCATGTAGAGTCGGTCAGTATACTCTTTCAGGTATAATGCATTAGTGCATAATTATTAGTTTCCTAGTTTACTGGTCAAGATGTCTAAGTTCTTTTTGGGTTCAGTCTATGAATGGTCCACCATATCTTATTAGTGATACTGCCCGGGTGTTTATTCCTTTGATTAAATTTCTACTATATAATTTTGCTTCTAAGAATTTGATTGTTCTTTTCAGTTATTTTCAATCCTTGTTTTTTTTCTGTAGATTTAATAGCGTTTGTTTCCAGAAGTCATAAATGTTTATAGCTATTATGTTCGACAAGTTTCCCCCCTTTTATCTCTAGAAGTGCAAGTCGTTCATATGCATGAGGTGGTTTATTCTTTGTTTTCTATTTGTAAAATTGTATTTGCCTTACATTTGCTGATTATTTTCTTGAGTGCTTTTATGATAAACAGTAGTGTTCATAATTCTTTGGAATATGCCTCTGTATTTTTATCTGTTAGGTATTGACTTCCAGGTTTCAGTTCTAGTTTATGTGTTCCAATTGCTTTGTTAATAAATTTGATTATCCTGTACTTTGTACATCCTTAAGCACCGAAATATCCATACTTACGGGGATTCTGTTGTAGGTTATTTTCTAGTCGATCTATGTGATGGCTATGTTCTTTTCTGTATTTTTAACTCATTTGGGATCTTTTGATCCATGTATAACAGATCATTCTTTCCTCTTTTCTATTTCTGGCATACTTTCTGCTAGAAAGGATGATAAACATTACACAAAAATTTTTCTATCCAGCTGTAATAAGAGTGTAGTATCTGTTCTGTGTTCGGTCGAAAGGTAAAACTCCTCATTAATATTGGCAATTTTTATTTTTGTGCCATCCAAAGTTCCCCATTTCTAAGTAATGAATATCTCCCACGTAAAATCTAAAGAACGTTATAATTAAAAAGAGACAGACTTCCAGTTCAAAAGAGAAACTATGTGAGACAGAAATATACAAAAAATTAAAAAAAATAAAAAACAAAAAAGATTAAAGGAAATTAAAATAAATAAAAGAAAAAAAAAGCGCAGAAGCGTAGCTGAAGTATTTACATGTGTGTTTTATGGCTTATTTCATCGATTTGTCTGTTCTGTTCGAATAAGGTTTATGTTAATGGTTTCTTTTATACGCCATTGATTTCCGTTTGGGGTTGGAATACTCGATTAAGCCAGTGGCATAATGGCGAATAACTGAGAAATAGATGTGAACCTGAATTTCATATGTGAACAATGGACGATTAGGACGAATCGGTGCAGGCATTCATCCAGTTGTGTGTATATTTTGTTTGTATGTTTTAACTATATATGTATGTGTGTGTGTACGCGCGCGTGTGTATACGTGTGTGTGTATGTACGTGTGTGTGTGTAAGACACCCCAATAACACAAACAGATTAAATTAATAATATACTACAGCAGATTCTAATCTTTCAATTTGTCGTCAGCAACTATACTACACAGCAAAAGAAACACTTTTCCACTAAAAAAAAATGCTGTATTCCTATGGCATATTTTTAGAGTTTCTATCGCATAAAGTATTAGTAATATTAATATATAATATAATCATATAATATATTAATAATATAATATAGTTATAAAATATATTATATTCGTGCATATAATATATTAATAAAAAAAATATTAATATATTATTTTTAATATATTTAGAATTAAAATAGTGCTTATCAAACACTTAATGAATCTTAAATAAATTATTTGGACACACGTTTAATGTTACTGACTAGACTTTCATTTTAGAAAGCGTCATTTTACGGAGTCAATGAAAGGAGATTTGGTGGATTTTCGATGTTCCACTTCGAACTTGGAAAATACATCATCTGCGACACTTCTTTCTTTTTTTCCATAAATAAGCTAATCGGATCTTGGTAGGCCGAGGAACGCGAAATAGGAAAAATATCTAGCTGGCCGAAAAATAGGCTTAAAACGTTTTTCCTTACTTAAATCGATTGGACGCAGCTGGCCAAACCAGAAGTGCTAGTGATGATGTGTGAGTGAAACTTAGAAAGTTTCGTTTTGTACGACGACGCATGAGGCAGTCGAAGTAATTCGTCGCATTTGATCTGTGACCAGAACTACAGCATACTTCCAGTAGATGCCCATTATTTGAAAATCTCTCTTGGCCGTTTGCTTCAAATTAATTTTTTTTTCTTGTTTTTGTCTTTTGTTTTTTTCTTGTTTTTTGTTTTTTAGGGTTTACCTCTGATGGATCCACTGGAGCACTTGGTTAGTAATTCTCTCTGAGGTCCATCTCAGGGTATGACCAATTCAACTTGGACGTCGTTTGTAGGTTATTGATCATACAAGCTGTTGCTTAGAGCGATCTCTTTGCAAAAAGCATCAATTTTCACGATGCATACGTGCCTCAGTAGTCTGATTAATACAAGTAGATAGCGACATAGTTGTATTCGTGCAACAATCGAACGTGAAATAATATATCGGAAAGCGAATTTAACGCCAATGACAACAGTTTATTCCAGAAGAATCCCAACAATCAAGTGAACAATATCAAATGCGATCACCGAGTAAGAACAATTGACATTTTACAGAAGCTTTGTTCATCAACTGAATTTTTTGTTAACTTTTTGTTAATTGCGATAGAACTTGGTTTGAAATGATTAGTTTCAAAAAATTTCTAAAGATAAAACACAACCATACGACATTATTAAAATGGAGAATACATTTAATGTGCTCAACTGAGCTTAGCTCGGTGGTTCCGCCTGTAAAACATTCGTGGCAAACACTCGCCTAGCTACAACCATTATCAGCAGTTTCCCTTAGTCGTTATCTGTGTCTAAAACTAAACGTAAATTCGATGAGCAAAACGTTTTTCCTAGCACTGATCGTCTGTGGAACACAATATATAGCGGAGCTGCTTCCCAGTTGACTATAACATGGTCGTTTTCAAGTCCAATGTAAACAAGTTCTTGTTGAACCGTCTTTTTAAATAATTAATTTCTACCCAATTTTCACCATCACCGATCATCACGGTGTTGTCTCGCCTGACAATCATCAACCTTTTTCGTTATATTATTCTGACTAAGGAAAACAAAATGGATAAGCCCTGTTCAAGCAGTAGTAACAACTACAACAACAAACAGTAGCAGACAAACGATATCTGTAAGATATTCGATGTTTATTGGTTAAAATATTTAATACGGATTCTATCAGAATGTTCAATTTTGATTTGTTGACTATACCAGATTTCAACCAATCATAAAGAGTCACCTCTGAGAACCAAGAACACGTGGTCGTTAGCTAAATGAGCAAGAATCCAAGCACAATCGCTACTGAAAGACACAACTTACTAAATTAGTCTTTGTCAGTCATAATACAACACAAACTGCTCGCAGACAAACAAAATTTTGTCGTGGACGTTTAACTACTGACATATCGGCAAATAACACAAGTGACAGTCATAGACTACCAAAATACAGCGGCTGCTTATACACAGTCTCACGAACATATAAATCCAGACATATAAAAGAAAAATAAGACTTTCTTTGTCTAGACTCTTTTAATCCTTTATTTTTTTACTTTATTCTATCAAGACGTAAAGTTATTATATTATGTATGAATAGAGTTTCGTATTCGTTGTTTCTATAATGTGTTTATAAACTACGTTAGTTCGTTTTACGAAACAGGAGCCGAAGCATTAACTATAATGTGAACAACATCTGTTATTATAATAAAGCTGACGTTATCAACGTTTGTTGGTCACCCGACAAAAGGAGGGCGGACCTGTAAATTCACCTTTGTTCGTTCGTCTGTGTAAACTTTTCTCAATAATTACGCCTTGGAATATTTTGAAATTTTGCACAAACATTAAACATGATATGAGTAAAAAAGTAACAGAACGGATTTTTCAGGAAAATTTCAGTTGCCCCCAGAAGGGTACCTTTTGAATTAAAATGGCTAAAATTGACACTTTTTGCTCATTTTGTTTAGATTTAAGTACTTTTGCAAACTCCTAATTTTACCTGATTCAAGCAAACTATCCAGAGCGTAATAAGTGACCCAACGAGTCATTTTTTTTAATAGGTTTTCAATATTATCACATTCCAAGTTGAAAACGTAACAAGAAAAATTTCTTTAACAGATACAAAATAGAATTCAAATAAATTAAGTTCAACAGAAAATGTACATTTTACAACAATCTCTCTTATATAATTAATGTGCGGATATTTTTATAGATTTACATGTATAAGATTAACTACTAAACTAATTAACCGATCATCATGAACGTTGGAACACAGCAGTTAGGTATAAGGATCGGAAATGTGCGCTATATTTAGCTTAACCTAGTCTTATGCAAATAAGACAAACAGGAGTAGAAAATGCAAATACCTCCAATTTGGGTGAAATTTTATCAATAGATATAAAACATCAATTAATAAAGATACAACACATGGCGTTTCTTTAGAGTGTTCTAAAAAATTTATTTGGCGTAATATGAGTCAAAATTTTCATTTAAAAATTTAAAAATTTCAGTCTTGAGTTAAATTTCATCCATAGTTATGAGGCACTAATAATAATATATTAATACGATAGAGTGTGTATTCTTTTGTGTGTCACGCTTATATTTTTTTTTCTTCCAAGTGACTGTCGTTTAATTGTTATATCTTTTAATGCCTTGTAGTAAATAATTTTACCAAGAATTCTTCATAAGTTTTGGTTTTGGTTTCGATTATAACTAAAGAAATTCAAGTCATCTATATATACATTTTTTCTTCTTCATAAGTTTTGGTTTCGGTTTCTATTCAAGCTGATGCATCCAATTCATATGGATATATTTTCTTTTATTTTTGAAGTCACAACTTTATAATATATAACAATCGATAGAAAATTGACTGTAATAATATATACAAAATATGCATGGATTAAAATATCATATTTAAGCGTATTTTACGAACATGCTACGCCGGGCGTCCCTGCTAACTTAGACCAATACTTTAATAAAAGAGCTACAATAATAGCAGGGCATATCCATTTACCTTGAACATCCACAGAATACCAACATCAATATATTACATATGGATGAATCCGCTGTAGAATTTCCACAGGTCCGACTAGTTAATCAAGATCACCTGAATTCCAATTTCTTATTTAAGCTTGATCCTTATATTTTAGATATTTTCTAGAATAAAAATGGAGGAATGACTTTTAATCAAAATTGTAATAAATGCTTTAAACAGAAGGTTTAATAGCATAATATTTTGATTTTAATTGTCGTTGGATAAAAGTGGTGCAAAACTATTTTATTCCAGAAATTCCTTTTATTCGTTCTAGACTCGTATCCTACTGGTTATCTATAAGACTAACAATATGGAAAATAGCAAGACGTGGAAATTAGCAGTTTGATATGGTACAAGATGCCTTCAATAAGTTTCCAGACTATTTTTACAGGAATTTAAAATTCTTGTAGACTCTTGAAAATTCAATATATTATTGCTATACATCTTATGAGATGACTGACCATTTTTTATGATTTCAGGTTCAAATGAACAGCTACAGCAGGAATTGGAATACACCCTACTAAACCTGATTGCCACAGCTGGTGAATTTCAAAAATGCAATCTGGACTTTAGAACACTTTATAAGAACGACATGCAATAAAATTCTGTTTTAAATTTGGAAAAAAAATGCCAGAGAAACGTATGAAATGCTTCAGAGTGCTTTTCGGCCATTTTTCATGAATCGAAGGTCGGTTTTTGAGTGGTATAAGAGATTCAAGGAAGGCAGGGAGTCTGTGAGAGATAATGAGAGGTGTGAGAGGAGTAAGGAAGTCAGAATGCAAGGGTTGATTGGCCAAATAAAGAATTTCATGGATAAGAATCATCGTCTATCTATAGAAACAGTAAGTGCACAGTTTGATGTCAGGGTAGAAACTTTACACACAATTAGATGCGGAAGATTTGCGCAAAGTTTGTCCCAAGATGCTTCATCTTTGTCACAGACTATTTGGCAAATCTTGCTCCCTGTGACTTTTAGTTATTCCCTTATCTCAAGGAAAATCTTAGCAGCTGTCGTTATGAGACAACAATTGAGGAGATGAAAAGGCTGTGACGAGGGCCATTGATATGCTCACACAAGAGGACTTCCATGGATGCTTTCAGAAGTCGTTGGAATGGTACAACAAATGCATTGTAGCCGGGGAAGATTACTTCGACGGGCACTAGAGTTTCGTGTGTCAACTATTAATAAAAGTGCCTATGCGGAAATAATCTGGAAACTTTTTGAAAACCATCTCGTATAACTGGGTTATTTGAGCTAATATGGATTTGAAAGGTTTATACTGAATTTGTGTCGCAACATGTTGGTTATTTTCTGTGCGTGAAAATATATTCCAAACGAACAACTTGAAAAAAATCAAATATTTTTGTCTTTCTATTTTTGGATGGTTTTATTAGCTTGAAAAAACAAAGGAGACGCCTCTAAATAGAAATCGGAATCTTTAATAAGTGACGATCGAAAATAGAAACGCCTTTATTTCATTTCTTTCTTGATAACCATTTAAAAAATGAATTTAAAAATATTGCCAAACAGGCTGTCGTTAATTACGCATCAATTTGCAGGCGACGTGTTTCTTTCTGCAAAAAGAAAAGAAAGGCACATTAAAAATGCGCCTTTCTTTTCTTTTTGTCGTTTTCCCTTTTTTCTTCTTTTTTCCTTATCGTTGGTAATGTATATTGACATGCGCGATATATGTACATGGTGATATTTTAGACTTTAAATTTTAAATAAACTCTAAATTATAAGAAATCATATAAACATATTTTATTATACAAAATATTTTTGCTGTACAAATATGTGGTATATTCAAAACATTAAATTTTTGAATTTACAACCGATAGTTCTCAAATCTGGAATTAAAAAAATGGAATTGTCAATTTCAAGCTCGCCTCCTCTAAAAACATCTTGTACATATATTGTGTGTAATGAATAGGACTATGACAGAAGAATATTCTTATCATTGCTTGGACTGTTGAGTATATATCGGACACAGTTAGATACAGTTAATCAACCAAGAACCACATAACTCTATATAAAAGCATATAAGATATCAACGGATACACACTCGAAAGTCCAAACAATGAAAAGAATATGCTGTTGTCCTAGCCCTAGTAACGAATATGAAAATATTGCCAAATAGGCTATCGTAAATTACAAGTCAATTTACAGGCAGAGTGTTCCTTTTTGTTTATTTTTTTTATCATTCTTTATTTTCTTCCTTTTTGTCTTTTTTTCCTTTTTTGTCTTATTGTTAATAGATCTTGATGTTTACAGTGCGTGTGTCTAAGCTGTGCGTTAGAAGAGAAGTATACGCAACAACTGTGTCAAATTATGTTCAAATATCAGCACTATTTCAGTATTTTTATTTTCTTATCTTTTTGTTATTTGGTGGAAATGATTAATCCTGCCTGTTAGCAGACGTTCATTCGCTATTTAAGAGACTTAGTTTTTAAGAGATATTCTGTTTTATACTTGGTTCATCGGACATAATCGTCAGTTTTGCAAGTTATTTTTCATGACTCCGATAGTTTCAATGGTCATAGGAATGATGAATATTCTCCTAAGATTCCAATTTCTTTTCATGCCGTAAACAAGACCTTGTTAATATTTATATACGTGTGATTACGTAAATGTATAATCTATATATATATATATATATACATTTACACATAAATATATATGTGAGTGTATATATGCATGTGCGTAAGCAATCATCTGCTGCAAAAAAAGAATTATCGTCAATAGTTGTGTATACCAAAATTAGTATGAATTAAATGACTTATACTGAACCTTGATTTGCAGTTTATATTATACACGCGAATATGTTTTATTTCCAAACGTGTTTTATATTTATCCTCCACTTAATTTAAACTTTATATTTCATTTATTTACACATCGTTCTATAATAAACTAGCCTGGGTGCGTGGTGTTACCCGGTGTTACCCGGGTGTTAGGCGGTGTGTGTTTAGCAAAAAAAAAAAAAAAGTTGTAGTAGGTAGGCGGGCAGGCTCGAACTAGTGACGCGAAAGCGGAAAAGTGAAGATGTGTGTAAGGGTGTTGGTTGAGCAAAAAAAAAAAAGGAAAATTGTGAGGGCAGTGGTAGGCTCGAATCCGTACCACGAAGGAGGAAAAGAATGTGAAAAAAAAACGTGACGCGTTAACTGTTGCGCCCATTGCCAAACCGGATGTGATGTAGGTTTAAATTAAGGCTAGACAATCGAAAAAGAGGCGAGGACTTTAAAAAATATCAGCGAAAAAAAGCGACCCTCCCTGTAGAAAAGTGCCCAGTTTAGGGTGAAGGAATTAACGTTTTTAGATTATTTTTTGATATGTGCCGTCCAAGGGGTCGAGCTTCCGAAGGATATCGATCTCGTGAAAATCTGTCGCCTTTGTCGAAAACTTTTGCGAGAAATACAAACATGCATACATACATTCATACATTTAAACAGGTGAGACTTATTTATCTCTTTCTATATTTTCCATTCGTTTCTTTTTTTCTTTCTTTTCTTTCTTCGCCCTTTTCTATTTTCTTCCTCTGCTGTTCTTATATTTTGGTGTATTTGTTTTTTCACCTACTGTTCTTTCGTTTGTTGTTTTCAGTATTCGACTTTATAAACATGTTTCCTTCGTTGTCCACACGTTTCAACAATCACGAATATTTGCTTTTCCCTTCCAAAACATTTCTTCCGCCATTTTCAAACATGCCGTCAATCCAATCAAACAAGAACATCATTTATTTATCTCCTAAATTCTTTCTATTCGTCATTTCTTTATTTGCTTTTAATTTAGGCACACGTTTACTAGGTTTTTGTCCTTCTTTTATCCATTTGATTTTGTTTGTTTTCGCTTTCATTTTCTTCTTTAAAATAAAATTGTCTCTGTCTAGTTTTGGTTTACTTTCAGCAGCCCGACCGTCCAATTACGCCAACACACGCCTTTATTTAAAAAGACGTATACAGAATGCACACAGAGGTCATTCAATAAATAAGGTGACTTTTGCAATAAAACGAAATTTATTTTGAAATGATTTTGGTAAAGAAAGATTAAATTTGTGCTTACTGGAGTTGGTAAATGCCGAAATAAAACATATACGAAAAGAAACATAATATAAAGATGAAATAATAATGTGTATATATATATATATATATATATATATATATATTATTATTATTATTATTATTATTATTATATTCAGTAATAAGCAACAATTCTCTGTTGCACAACTAACTGTATTTTTGCTTGACTTGATTAAAGATCATCTGAAGTATGTGTCTATTTTACGTCGAAATGGACGGCTCTCTTTAAATGACCCTTAGTGTTTATTTATCAGCAATGACATTCAAAAGTTAGAGATGACATTTCCTGGTGTCTTCTCCCGCAAACAAAAAAAACAGCTTGCAAAATAGATGTGAAAGGGCTTGTTCACATTCAGGCTAGCAAAATTAAGTGGCTGTTGATTAGTCAAGTAGAATTTTCTTGGTCAACTAAATGGGACTATTTGAGAATTCAACGGAAGTCATTCATTGCTACAATGAACAGAGAGATATTTTAGGAGAAAAAGAAAAAAACTTTTTTATATAATTTCAGTATAGTAAAGCATTTTTTGGCAAAATATATACTTTTGAAAATATCAACAAAAGATATAAAGCATTCCTTCAATACAGAAATCTTTGGAATGAAGTTTTCACTGACTATAAGATTGTCCCAGGAAACGCATATAATATTTTGATTGCAGAAATTCCCCTCTGTACCAAATTGCCGTAGGTTTTCAATACCGGATGCCGCATACAAATTTATTATGTCTAAACATTCAACCCCCGTCTTATGTTTTATACACATTTATTCGTTAGAATTAACTCTTATATTTTATCCCAGGAGAAGTATCATCACGATCACCACATCACCAGAGGTCCTATTTTTCTCTTCGATTATCAAGTCCTACCACCACTTCCACTATACACCGTGTACTATTCTTCATTTTCCTGCGCTGTTCGTATTTCATCGCTCTTAACTGCTTATGACATACATAGGCTAAACATAACCTTCCCTTCTTCCTATACATAATTACTAATGCTGCCCGAGCCATCGTCTGTCCAGTCCTACTGGCTGTGCTAGAAGAGTGCATTATTTTTAGAATCCTATTCTTGTCTACATTATCGAACGATTTGTCATATTGAAATATGGCTACTCTATACGTGTTGCAGATAATCTCAACTCTTTCCGACCGCCTTTGCTGACTGCTCGAACCTGTCTGCCCGACTGTCCTGATCTAACTAAAACTAGCTACTATATTGAGAAATTCCTTTTCTGCTATGACGTCTGATGTGTGGTTTCAAACGTGACTAACTCACGTGGCTCAGCACACGTTCTCATAACACACTTTCGACAACAAAGAATTCTCACTAACCTATTTTTTAATTCAGTTTTCATAACAGAACCAACAATTAAATTCTTTTTACAATACAAAAAATATCTAACTTTTTCCAAAACAATAGCTAAATTCTAACATTCCAATTTCTGAATCTATTCTGAACCTTGCTTACAAGGTTCGAGTCTCGGCTTATCCTAATCTCATTTACCACTTATCTAATGTTTTTTCTTATTTACAGGAAAGGGGGACAGCCTAGTGTAAATTAAACTATGTTATATATAAATATTATGTGTAGCTTAATTGTCATATATATTTTTCTAACTTATTACTATATATATATATATATATATAAAACTTTGCGACATTCTATTTATAATAAAAAAATTAAAAGAGTTTTTTTTTTAAATTTTGCATTTTTTATTTTATTTATTTATTTATTTATTTATTGTAAAATCAATTGTCTGGGCCGCCCCCTCCCACAAATATAAGCATCTAATTTGGGGGGGGGGTCAACGTATGGTGCTCAGTTTATGTTAAATTTAGTTCATTGTATGTGCCCCCTAAAAAAGGTGGCCATTCCACTCCCTCTTTCCCTCTAAAAAATTGATAAAAAATACCGATGAAGTTAGCTTTAATTTTAACATAAATTACGTTAGCTACAGAAAGTTCTGTTTATCTCACTTGTGCTAGACTTTTGCACACACGTTTACTTTGTATCTTTAACTTGTTTTTACTATATGTTGAGTGTAAATATTTACATTATCTCCACCTCCACATTCGCTTAATTGCTTTTTTTATATTTCAGCTACAGCCACCACGGGCACCATGGCCGCCATGACCGAAATTGGCCAGGAACGGCCGTGATCACCAACAACAACCGTAGTTTATTTTTTACGAGGGGGTGGGGGTCATGCTTCCAAAAAGCAACGCTGGTTAACGGTCCTGCTGGTTCTATAATATAAAGAGCAGTTGTTTGCTTGCTGGCTAAAACTCAAAACTGACAAAACAAACACCAACAAAGCTGCAGCTGATTAATAATAACTAACATTTTAAAAATACATATTCTTTGACCCTAAGCTGTAATTATTTTGTAATAGAACAATACTTTATTATAACATTATTGATATACGAATTCAATCCAGTTAAGCATTTCATCCGATAGTTATCAATAATCACCTTTTAATTTATTTACTCTGTCATTATTTTCGCATTCATTCAACTCAATCATTAAATGTTCTACAATATTGTTGTTCTTAATCAGATTTGTCAATTTGTTCGATCCACAAATTACCCTGTTCGCAAAAACGTTCAGTTGATTAATAGATTTAGTTTCGGAAATTTTCTTTGGAAGTAAATTTCCAAACAAAATGTATGTGTGTGTATGTGTGTCTGTGTGTGTGTATGTGTACTTCCATACGTGAGTAAAACATGTGCCCTTTATTATCCTCTGAAAGAAAGCATTTAAAGTAATAAGGTGAAGCGAGAAAACAAATAGCAAGTCAGACAACAACCTCAGACCTACACTGCCGTTTGAAATGAATTTTCCCTTCAATAATAAAATAAATCAACGTTGGGTGCTTTTGTTTTTGGGGTTTTTTTTTAATCTCTGAACAGCATTAATTTATATATGAAACATTAAATTCATTACCTAAGTCTATGATTTTATATAAATATGTTAGTAGTATACTTAGATAATATATATTATTATATAATATATATATATATTATTATATAATATATATTATTATATAATATATATATTGTTATAATATATATATATATATATTATATATGTTATTACATATATGTTATTATATATATATATATATATATATATATATTATATAATATATGTTATTATATAATATATTATTATGTAATATACGGCATAATCGCGTTCACACATCGGTTCTCGTCAGATCACCGAGGTTAAACGACGCACACCTCCTGCCAATAAGATTTCGCGCAGGCACCCCTTCGTAGGTAATCATAGTCTGTCAAAGACTGAGGGAGCCCTTTTTTATACTTAGATAAATAGCAGTTGCGGACACTGGTGAAGTATACTTCTTTTGGTCATTTTGCCAGAGAGTTTATACTGGTATTAAATAAATGTTCACAATAGTTAAAATTCCATGAATTATTTAAAAGATTTAAATAATTTCTAGTAAAATTGTTACTCCTAATCTGGTAAATATGTTTGACTATCGCGTATTACGCGTTTCATTAATTTTTCAATCTTATTTGTTTCCATTTCAATCCTGATATTACAATTAAACATCATTGTCTATAGACATGTCTCAATGAACTACTCTATATGGAGTTCTATTAAATATATACAGGAAGACCGATGTTGCTCGGGATTGAATGAGAAACACTATTATTTCATGTTATTATGTTCATAGCACCAGATTTCTTTCACTTATTTTTTACCACCCCTGTTGTGCCTACTAATATATTAATATACTAATATACTAATATACGGTATTCAATAAGTAATGCCTCCAATTATTTTATTCCAGCAGAATGGATTAAATTGCATTCTTATAATGACTAAAATTATGCAGTCATGATCTGAAATTTTTATCTCTTTGTTCCTATTATTGGATGTGTGAGTCTCTAAGAAAGCATCCTCTGTCATGGACGTGCATCAGAAATAGACATGCATCAATGAATTTCTGCCAAAAGTGCATTGGGAATGGTGGTTAAAAAAAGAAAAAAACTTTGGGAGCACAAAAGATCACTCGTTTGAATAGTACTACTATCCTCGTCGTTCTTCAACTTTTTGAGTTAAAAAATAGATATTATTTTTGGAATGACTATCGTGTGACAAAGCGCGCTCCGGACGCTCATGCACAGCCACTGTTCATTGCTGGAAAAGTCTATTGGGAATGGTGCTGACTATCTAGATAAATAAATTCTTGAGTACACAAGGTACCTCGTTTTAATGGTACCATTCTGTCTTCATAGCTCTTCAACTTTTTGAGTTAAAAAAAAGGGGGCTTTACTTTTGGAGTGGCCCTATTAATAAGAAAGAGGCGGAACTTTGAAAAACTCTGAATGAGTCTCATACATATGGTTTAAATTTCATTAAAATTGCATAAACATTTAAAGGTGGGTTGCTCGTATATCTGTTTTAAATGAGGCGCGTAGAGATTCGGCACAGAGATATGCATGTAGAAAATCGGGACTACTTTCATTGTTTTCAGTGGATGATTTTATACTTATGATTGAAATTTCATAAAAAAAAAGGTTTGGCACTCATAGTTTTCTTAGGAGGGCACGCAGAGATTCAAAACCATTTTCATTGTCTAACTCAGAAACTTTATATATATATATATATATATATATATATATATATATATA
Organism: Euprymna scolopes; assembly: GCF_053919585.1. Classification (NCBI taxonomy): domain Eukaryota; kingdom Metazoa; phylum Mollusca; class Cephalopoda; order Sepiida; family Sepiolidae; genus Euprymna; species Euprymna scolopes. The sequence goes on along the minus strand of NC_136497.1, from coordinate 99,427,449 downwards.
TATAATTTAAATTTCAACAAACCGAATGTATTTCAAGTTTAAGATGGGGTTCTACCCTTATGGGTGCACTTATAGATTCAGCATCATTTTTATTGTCTCCCCCGGAAAATTTTGCTTATGAATCATGTGAATACAGTTTTAGTTTTTATTCTTCCGCTCTAGAAAATATCTCACTCCTGATGCAATCCTTTACATATACAAGAGTTAAATGCGCCCCAAGATGGAGTAATGTCGTCACATCTGGAGGGGAGATGCTAAGAATACCCTTTTCTGTCTTGACATGACAGAAAAGCATCTTCAAAATTTTGTGAACAAGGACGTTTCCACTTTCCAACTTCCTCTTTCTCACAGAAGAGATGTTGTGTGTCGCTACTTTTATGATAGGTGCTCGACTGAGCTTTAGTCTATGCTACTCTGTAAAACTTTCGCAGCAAATAGTCTAGCTACAACTGTCAACAGTTTCCAATAATCCCTATTTATACCTAAAACAAAATTAAAATCCGATGAGAAAATAACTGTTCTAGAACTGTCGATCTGTGGAACACAATACCTTAGAGTTTCTTCCCAGCTGATTATAACATAGGTCTTTCCAAGTCTAATGTAAATAAGTACTTGTTGGGCCGTCCTCTAAGATAATCACACCCTACCTAAGTTCCACTATCATTGAGCATAACGTTGATGTCTCACCATCTGTCGGACAATCGTTAACCCTTATTCTAAAGTGGCCTCCGGAACTTGATAATCGGTTATCTCTAAATGAATGTAAAAGATTTTTAAATATTTCTATATCAAGTGAAATGAATGGCTCTCGTCTTGGGGAGGCTCCATGTTTTGACAAGCTTCTGAGCTTGACCTTTACTCTCGATCTGAAATGGAACACATATATCAAATCGATTGCCAAAGTCGCTGGAAAAATGGTGGAATCCTTCTATCGCTCCAGTAGATATCTCACTCTCTACCTATATAAGAGCCAGGTATGGCCAATGATGGAGTATTGTTGCCACATCTGGGCAGGAGCTGCTAGAAGCAGCTTATCCTGCTTTGACAGAGTTCAAAATAGACTTCGTAGCATAGTGGGCGGTGTCCTTTTCTCTTCCCTGAAACCTCTTTCCCACAGAAGAGGCATTGCGAGTCTGTCTCTGCTTTATTGTTATTTTCATGGCAAGTGCTCGTCTGAGCTTCAATCTATGCCCCCCTCGCCAAACTTTCACAAAAATACTCGTCTATCCAGTACCACTATCCATATTTTCCCACACTCTTTATCCGTGCCTAAACCTAAACGTAGATTCCATAAACAAGGCTTCTTTCTTAGAACTGCTTGCCTGTGGAACTCTCTTCTGTTTGCCTGCTTTCCAGCTGACTACAATTTGATTGTCTTCAAGTCCAACGTGAACAAGTTCTTGATGAAGCGTCCCCCTAAGTAATCCAATTTACAAAATTTCCACTACTTATGCTTACTACGCTATAACCAGAATCACAATGACTAACGTATACCCATTAACCCTTATTCTCGAGTGGCCTCCGGGCCTTGATAAGTGGTGATTCCTGTGTAAAAAGAAACAACAAAGATGCAAATACGCATTGGCATTTATATAGAGAAATCGAAATATCTTGTGCAAATAAAGTGTCTTGATCAACAAACGAACCACGCCTATCAGATTGTAATAAAGTTTGATGGTATATACTTTTATTCCATTTAAGTCGACTTACAATGCCAAGTAGACACTTTTACACGAAAAGCTGTATAGAATTCATTGAATGTCATGCACGCAATGATTTTCTCACTTAATTGTGTTAAGCAGATAATATTATGATAAATCACGTACATTCGTAGTAATTGCGGCTAATCAGTTTAATAAGCACTCTATTTTTCTCCGTGGGTTGGCCGTCTCCGTCTTCAAGAAATGTCACAAAATATGTTCCATGTTAGGATTATAAAAGAAATTATTTGGCAAAGATGATTTTATGTCTTATACACACGAATATTATTTGCTTTTTAAGACCAATCGGTCAGTAATTGCAGCATTTATATGAAAACGTTTAAGCCACAGAAATGAAAGAGAAAATTGAAAAAGGAATACTTCATAAGAACGAGAAAACATCTAGAAACTAAATTATAGAGTAGAAACCTAATAAAAAGTATAAACACATTGTCAGTGTAATTACTAAGGCTGTGACAACAGCATATTCTTTAAATTCTTTTGACTCTCAAGTATGTATCTGACACAGTAAGACACAGTCAATCAACCGAGAACTACATCAGTCTATATGAAAACATATAATATATTAACGGATATATACTCAAGAGTTAAAACAATGAAAAGAATATGCTGTTGTCATAGCAATAGTAATTAGTAAGGTACCCTGATCGTTTTTAAGGTGGACCAAAGACAAACTAAGGGATCTCGACCAGAAGACCAGGAAACTAATGACTATGCACAATGCACTACACCCAAACGATGATGTTGACCGACTTTATGTGAAAAGGAAAGATGGAGGAAGAGGACTGGTTTATATAAAAGACTGCAAATAGGATTCAAAAAATATATAATGCAGATCAGCGGAAGGATAATTGCCGCAGCAAGAGACACTGAAAAAATGGACAAGACAAAAAACAAAAAGGCAATGAATAAAATGAGAAAAAATGGGAAGAGAAACAGCTACACAGACCATTCATAAGCATGAAAAGAGATTAGGTTAACGAAAACACTTGGTGATGGCTGCAAAAAGTAAACGTAAGCAGAAAAACTGAATCCATGATAACAGCTGCACAAGATAAGCGATTATAATCAATTACATCAAAGTATGGATCGATAAAACACAAGAAAACATCAAATGCAGACTCTGTGGGCAAAGAGACAAGATAAATAAACCACATAATAAGCGAATGTGGCAACCTAACCCAAAAAGAATAGAAAGGATCAGGTAGGGAAAGCAGTACACTAGGAATTATGCAAACCAATACATCTTAAAAACACTAACAAATGGTACATCACATACCGCAGCAATTCTTAAAAAAGGAAGTCACAAAATCCTATGAGTCAGGGACATACAAACAGATAAACCCATCCAAACAAGAAAACCGAATGTCATAATAATTAACAAGAAGGAAAAGTCCTTCATATCGTAGATTTTATCACTATCAACTGACACCATACAAATAATCGTTGAGGGTCAAGAGGGATTGGAAAAACCGAGAAGAGAAAGCACTAACCAGACCTGAACAGGATGAGTTCGAAGAGAACTGGGACCTTGTGGAGGCTTATTGCCACCCAAATTTCAGTGAGGACCAATAGTCACTGTCAACGTGAAATAAATGGTAAACGGATTTTACGATAATGCAAATTAATTTGAAAAGGTTATCAAAAGAGGTGTTGAGTACCGGAAATCTGGGGAGACTTGTTGTCACCCAGACTCCAGGAAACACCAGATGTTAATCTTGGATAACTCTTTAATGATGGCCTGTGTGAAAACTTAATAATAATAATAATAATAATAATAATAATAATAATAATAATCACAACTAGTTATAAGAAAGGAAAAACTGGAAACGACAGAAGGCATGGAACTACCCAACCAAACAGAAATGAGAGCACTAGGGAAACAAAACGACTATAAATACTTGGGAATTCTTGAAGCGGACACCATCAGAGCAACAGAAATGAAAGAGAAAGTTGGAAAGGAATACCTCAGGAGAACAAGAAAACTCCTGGAAACGAAACTATATAGTAGAAACCTAATAAAAGGTATTAATACATGGGTAGTATCACTAGTAAAATACTCTGGACCGTTTATAGGGTGGACAAAAGAAGAACTGAGACAACTCGACCAGAAAACCAGGAAACTCATGACCATGCATAATGCACTACACCCAAAGGACGATATTGACAGACTCTACGTGAAAAGGAAAGACGGTGGAAGGGGACCGATCTCTATAGAAGACTGTGTGAAGGACACGACAAAAGAACTAGAAAAATACATAATGCAAAACACTGAAAGAATAATTATGGCAGCGAGAGACACTAAAAAAAAAACAGAAAACAGAGAGACAAACGACAAAACGAGAAAAGAGAAGTGGGAAGAGAAACAACTCCACGGAAGATTCATAAGAATGACAAAAGATGAGAATAACGAAAACACCTGGACATGGATGCGAAAAGGACATATAAATCGAGAAACTGAATCTCTAATAACTGCAGAACAAGATAACTCGATAAGAACCAACCATATCAAAGCAAGGGTCAATAAAACACAAGAAAACAGCAAATGCAGACTCTGTGGACAAAGAGACGAAACGATAAACCATATACTAAGTGAATGTAACAAACTGGCCCAAAAGGAATACAAAAACAGGCATGACCAAGTGGGGAGGGTGGTACACTGTGAATTGTGTAAACGACTGCATTTTGAGCGTACAGACAAATGGTACAAGCATAAACCTGCAACAGCACTCGAAAACGAGAACCACAAAATCCTATGGGACATGGACATACAGACGGACAAACCCATCCAAGCAAGAAGACCAGATGTCGTAATAATTAACAAGAAAGAAAAATCCTGTCAAATCGTGGACTTTGCAGTCCCAGCTGATCACAGGGTGAGTATAAAAGAAAAGGAGAAACGAAGCAAATACACAGAGCTAGCCAGAGAGTTAAAAGTGATTTGGATGATGAAGAAAGTCCAAATAGTACCGATAATAGTAGGAGCACTAGGAAAAATACCGAAAAACTTCGAAAAAAGAATGTCAGAAATTGGAATCAGAGGAATAATCGCAAAAGTACAACGACTAACGATAGTGAAAACGGCTGAAATATTAAGGAAACCCCTTGAATGCAGAGAATAATACAAGACAATATAACGAATAAGCGTTACAGGGAATGAAGAACACCGAAACTGCATATTTAAAAGTTCTACACCCGCCATCATGCATTCCCCTCATTGTTTCATCATCGATCCCCCCCCCCAAAAAAATGATACCAAAGGGCCGAGAAGGGTCAATAAGGACTGAAAGACCGAGGAGCGAGCGCCAACCAGACCTCGGCTGGACAAGCGCAAAGAGAACTGGGACCTTGGGGAGGCTGAGTGCCACTCAAATTCCAGTATAAACCAATGGCCACTACCAGCGAGTAATCAATGGTAAGCAGCTGTTGCGAAGATGCAAATTCATTTGCAAATGCTATCGAAGGAGGTGGAGAGGGCTGGACGTCTGGGGAGACTTGTTGTCACTCAGCTTCCAGAGAATACCACAGGTTTCCAATCAGATCGTTTTTTGACTTGTGTGAAAGCTCCATGTGAGCCAATAATAATAATAATTCTGATTTCGTTTACCAACGTCTCTCTGGAAAGGGGTGGGATTCATTTCCAGAGGATTTCCCTTAATCCCGGCTTCAAACCAGGAGTTTCAAAGATCAAGGGTTTTCCTAAGCATATTGGTGGTACCTAAAATTGCAGAGGTCTGAAGGCCACCTATAACATTGGGGACTTGTAGTTTTCTTTTCAATTGTCCTTCCAGACGACTTGATACGACTCCTAGTGTACCAACTATGACCGGGATATTTTTTTTTACATGAGGCCAATCGATGATAAGGGTTAAAGAGTGTACAGTGGAAATTGGACAATATAGTAATTGTTAGTAATGAAAATTTGGTGAATTTGTTAACTTATATGGAACGGCTCATCAAAAACTTGTTTACGTTAGACTTGAAGACAACCATATTGTAATCAGCTGGAAAGCAGGAAAACGGAAGACAATTCCATAGGCGTGTAGTTCTAAATTATTAATAGTGATTTCTGCTAGACGGGTGTTCTTGTGAAAGTTTGGCGAAGGGGGACCATAGATTGGAGCTCGGCCAAGCACTTGCCATGAAAATAACGATAAAGCAGAGACAAAGTCGCAACATTTCTTCTGTGAGAAAGAGGTTACAGGGAAGAGAAAAGGACATCCCCTACAAGGCTACGAAGTCTATTTTGAACTCTATTAAGGCAGGATACGTCCTTTTTAGCAGCTCCTGCCCAAATGTGGAAACAGTACTCCATCTTTGGACGTACCTGGCTCTTATATAGATAGGGAATTGCATCAGCAGTGAGATATCTACTGAACCGATAGAAGGATCCCACGATTTTTCCAGCGGCCTTGGCAACGAATTTAATATATGTGTTCCACTTAAGATCAGAAGTAAAAGTCAAACCCAGAAGCTTGTCAAAGCATGAAGCCTCCCCAAGACGAGAGCCATTCATTTCAATAGATGCCAGATGGGGATCAGAACGTTGATGATGTAAAGATAAAAGCTTGGTTTTAGATGCATTAAAAGTAACCAGCCACTCCTTTCCCCATTGTACCACATGCTCAAGATCAGAGGAGAGAGAATCAGAGAGAACTTGGTCGTTTACGCTCTTAGATGTACTACTATAGATAGTAGTGTCATCAGCATAAATGTCTACGAATGATGTAAGGATGTGATTTGGAAGATCATTAATGTAGATCAGGAAGAGAGATGGGCCCAGGATGGACCCCTGAGGGATTCCAGCATTAATACTGAGAGCTTCTGATTTCTGCCCATCAACCACTACTCTTATGAACCTATCAAAGAGAAATGATTCAATAATTGAGAAGACATTTCCAGCTATACCGAAGCTGGAGACCTTGTGAAGTAAACCTTTATGCCATACTCTATCAACGGCCTTTGATATGTCCAAAGCAATTTCTCTAGAAAGGAAGCCTCCGTGTTCGCTAATCCTATGAGATATAACTGTAAGCATATATGCTGTAGATCTATCAGAACGGAAAACATATTGTGTGTCACTAAGAAGGTTATTTTTGCTGAGATGATTGATTAATTCTCTATTTAACACAGATTCCAGCAACTTACTCATGACGCACAGGAGACTTATTGACCTGTACTGAGAGGGAGATGAGCGATCACCTGAATTCTTAAATACAGGGCATACTGATGAGATTTTCCAGAGTGATGGGAAGCACGTCTCCTTAAGGCAACGTTTAAACAGTTTTGTAAGGATGGGCGCTTGTTCTGGTTGAAGTTTTTTGAGTACTATAATTGGAATACCATCAGGGCCGGTTGCTTTACTGGAACCAAGGTTTTTAATTAGCTTGGCAACATCGTGTACAGATATTTGTATATCACATAGCGTGTTTTCTGATACAGGAGTAAACATTGGAGGTTGGCGGCTTGGTTGCAAAGGGTAGAATTAGCTGCAAAGTTCTTGGCAAAGAGTTTGGGTTTGTCTGATGCTGACGAGATTACCTCAGGTCAATTGTTTATTATTATTTGTGTTTGAACTCCGTGTATATGCCTTATATCCAAGGCCAATGGGGCATAATTGCTCCACTTCTCATTCTCTTTCTCTCTCACATTCCTGTCCCAGGGTACTGAAAAGTCTACAATCTGCCAGTTTTGGGGAGACCTTCTCAATGACGACCAAATCCGTTATGTTCCAATTGCTTGGTTTTTATGACACTTTTGTCCCACCATACCTCTACCTTGCCATCCTCACTTGTTCTCGCTTCATCAGGCACCTCCTCAAACCATTTTCCAACACACTTCACCTCTTACACACCTCCCAATAGTCTTCTGAGTATGTCCCCACAAGTTCTACCAGTCTCTCCATTTCCTTTTCATTTCTACCAAATATTTTCAAATCATCAATAAACAGTAGATGGTTGAGGCGTCTGTCACCAGATCCAAAGTTATACGCCAGCTTTTCTCTCTTCAAGAGGATGCTCAGTGGCATCATTATCATTACAAAAAGAAGTGAAGATAACGAATCTCCTTGGAATATTCCACGCTTAATGCCAACCTGCCCCATCACCTCTCTGTTTGCTGTCAGCACCGTTTTCCATTGAGCCATACTTGTCTCCAAAAGCCCTACTACATTTCTCAGCAACCTTCATCATCAATAGTGTTTCACGTATCCATGAATGATGAACCATGTCATAAGCCTTTCTGTAATCGATCCATACTACGCTCAGATTCCTCTTCTTCTTCTTCTTCTTCGCATCCTGCATTAATGCTTTATCAATTAGTAGTTGCTCTTTGGTACCTCTTTGGTACCCCTCGAGCCTTTCCGGCACCTATTCTGTTTGTCAGGAAAAACACCATTACTCTCAAGATGTTCATAAATTTTTTCCACAAATATTCCAGTCAACAGTTTCCACATCAGTGGCAGACATGTAATTGATCTACAATTATTGGCATCTGTTCCCTTTGCAGGATCTTTCCTAATCAGTGTTGTTCTTCCCTTCCCAAGCCAATCAAGGACATCTCCCGACTCTACAACCCTTTGCAGGGCAGCAGCGAAAGGTGGATAAAGGCATGGAAACTGTTTAAACCAGAAGCCCATCACTCCATCTGGACAAGGTGCCTTCCATTTGTCATTTTTCATACTTCGTATGCCAGCCTTAACGTCATCGATGGTTATCTCGACGTTCTTCCTCTGCTGCATTTCTGATAGCCTTTCTTTGACCTCTCCCAACCAGCTAGCTTTCTTATTATATCGCCCTTCGACAGACCAAATCCCACTCCAGAACTTCCTGGCATCTTTTGCATTTGGAGTGTTGTTAGTTCCCGCCTGTTTACTACAATTTAATTCTTTATACAGCTGAGACTGATTGTTCCGGAAAAGATTGTTCTGCCGAAACGCAACACTTTTTCCAACAGAGTTCCGAATTTTCATACCACCAGTGTGGATCTTCTCTTTCAACATTGTTAGAACGCTCATGGTTCCCTTTTCCAGCAATCTATACCTCCTTTCAAGTTCGTCCTTAGCTTTCTGTCCTAGTTTAACTCCTTTTCTTATTTCTTCGATTTTACCAATGTCTTTCCGCCACCGTTCAATACTTTCTTCAAGCCGCTTCTGCCAGTATGGCCTTCTATCCTTCATTTCTCTCCTTTTCTTCTGTAATAAGCCAAGACGATTCGCTGCATACAGAAGCATGTTAAGTTCCGCAATCGATATGTTCTTTCTTTTCTTTTTTGTTAATTACTCCTTGAACTATTTCTACCTCGCTTTTCACCTTCCGCCTATCACTACTCTTCATACTTGAAATCTCTATGATATCGTCTCTAAGAAGAACCTCTCTTAACTTCTGAAGTACTTCTTTTTCTACAAAAAGTCAAAGTTCGAACTTCATTACCACTTCTCCATACATCTGCTCCTTTCACTGGCTCCATTGTCTCAGAGTCAATTATCTCATCTGCCTTAGATCCTTCAAACTCCTCCTTATCACTTCCCCTAATTGTAGGATTCCATTCCTCCTCAGTTGTCCGCTCCCATCATCACTAACATTTCCATTCTGCACTTCCACTCTCTCAGTTCTTTCATCAGAGTTTCATCAATTTTACTTTCGTTATTCATTTAATTTTTAACCATCCGTTCAATCTCTTCTCTTGCAATCACTGAAAGTAGGTTGTTATTTTTAATTTGTTTTAACTGGGATACCAAACTCGCGACACCTCTAGCTCCTCCTCCTCTCGATTCCCATTCTTCCTTCACTTTTCGGATATATCCACCAGATTTGGTACTTCCACTTCTTACAAAGCATTCCCACAGTACTCTTCTTTCCACATCCGTCCATGTTTTTCTTTTTGTTTTTTGTTTTTTTTGACATTTCCTGTTCCAACTCCCTTCGTGTCTTGGGACCCCCTCTGGCAATTCTCACCCCCTCCCTATATCCAGCCACATCCTCAGAATTTCGAACAGTTGTATGATGACGAAAGGACCCACCCTGTTGACCAGTGGGACACCTACCGGACGTGACGAAAGGACCCACCCTGTTGACCAGTGGGACACCTACCGGACGTGAGACCATCACAAGATGTTCCAGCCTCATTCACGTTGCTATTTTCAATATTTTGATTTGACATTCTCCCATAAAATGGGGTTAGTGAATTTTAGGTTACACCACCACCGATAGATTTATCGAGACATCATCTCTAGGAGGGTTCCCCACCAAGGTTAAAGATCCCCTCCCGACCTTTCTCCTCCATCACCACCACTATTACCATTACCACCACCAACAATAATAAAAATAAAATCTACAATGATAATGGTAACACTAATATCGGTAGTAATAATAATAACAGTAACAACAAAAGCAATGACAGCAAAACAACACTTACAATTACAGCTACAGTAATAATAAAACCATACCACCACTACTACCACCACTATTATTACTACTACTACTACTACTAATAATAATAATAATAATAATAATCAATAAAGTCGTTTTTCCTCCTTCTCTTCCCTTTTCCCTTTCTTTCTCCTTTTCCCCTTTCTTTCTCTTTTCCCCTTTTTCTTTTTCTCTCCCTTTCCTTCTCTTTCCTTTCCTACGTATTAATTCAAACAGTGAAATCCCAACAAAAGCATTTTCCACAGCGCTACGACTGTGACTAAGCACAAATTTACACACCTCTACGAGTAAATAAAATAAACAAATCCTTTACGTAAAAAAGTTTTTCCCTTTCCCTTTTTCTCCCTCCTCCTTTGTTCTCCTTTTCTCCCCCCCCCCCGATTTTTCTCTTTCCCCCTTTTTTTCTTTTCTTTTTTTTTTTCTCTAGTTCAAACAGTCACAGCAAATGTCATGTATTTTCCGCGGCGACCACGATGATAACCAGGCACAAATTTACACATTTTTACAAGTAAATAAAATAAACAAATCCTTTACTTACGAAAAGCCTCTCCAAACAAAAAAAAAAAAGAAAGAAAACGCTTTTCTTGCTTGTTTGCATTATTTGGGACTATCTGAATTAAAACGAAAAAAAAATTTTTTTAATAAATAAATAAATAATAATAATAATAATAATAATAATAATAATAATAATAATAATAATAAACAGTCCAGCAAAACCGATTAATCTAGAAGAAGGAACTCCTATTTTAAACGATCGCTATATAGAGATCTCATCTAAAAAAAAAACAAAAAAAACACTGGTGGTTGTGCAACCTAAACTTCACTAAATTTCTTATGAACGAAATGTCAAATCAAAGTATTAAGAATAACGCCGTTAATGAGAGTGAAACTCAAATTGAAGGGGCCATGTCAGGTAAGTGTATCTTGACACCTGAGAATCAGGTTGTCATCATTTAGAATAAAGTAAGAGATTAACACATAATCATGGAATGCTTCTTCAGAAGCAATCCTTATGATGAAAATGTAAATTCTGTCAGGGGATATAGAAACGTTTGAATCAATAGAGCAGCGTTTTATATAACGTTTGTCGACCCAACTTTTAAATACAATTAATTTAACAATGTGTTATGTTAATAGAGAGAACGAGAAACGTCTGAATCAACAGAGCAGTGTATGCGTGTGTGTTCGCACGCACACGCGCACGCGCGATCAGGTAAGAGCAATACGGGAGAATGAATGGTTATCAGAATTGTAATTGAAGCCCATAAACGTAAAAGTAATGGGGAACACGTGACAAACGAAGACGAGCAGATTAACAGGAAAATGGCAGAAAAGGAAGTGGAAGATGTGGATGAAGCAGCAGAGAATGGAAAGGAAACAAGAGACGAGGTAATTGGTACTGATGGGAAAACTAGTGATGAAGTATTGGAATAAAATGAGGAAGTGGGGAGGAATGTCGAAAGACTGAAAGCGATTATGGTGGACAGAAGTGATGAAATCATGTAAAGAAAGACAGAAAACACTGAAGGTTTAAAGTGTTATTGTCAACAGTTAATGAAAGAATAACATAGGCCCGAATATCAAGTCAAATAGTATATTCTTGGTAAAATGTTGTACATATTAAAAAGAAATAGAAGAGATATTTGCTAGATTTTCTGTCACTCAGCTTTTAAGGAAAGTTATTTGTCAGTCATCAATGGGCAACTTATTGGTAATAAATAATAATAATAATAATTCCGTGTAAAATTTTAATTAAGACATTCGACTTTAAAACAACTCAATCTAAATAGATTTTAATCGCATAGTTTATAAAGATTTTCCTTGTTTCAAATCTAGCTATTCGTATTTATTGTTTTACGATCTTGACAGCAAAAAAATTTTGTATTCAGGGAAAGTTTCATGAGTGAATTTTTCTTGGTTAATTCCATGTAGTCTATGCCGCCATGTTTGTTTGACATTCCGAACAAAATATATTGACCTGAAAAAAATTTCGAATTTTGGTTTTTAAATGCTCTTTTGAATTTGAATGTTTTATGAGATTAGAATAGCATTTCATCTTAAATCTCAACGAGAAAGCGGGGGAAGGGTTTAATTTTGATATGCTTTATGGACGACTTCCTTGGTTTATCTTGAAAAAAAAACTAGGCTTTATCAAAAGCTTGTAAGTGGAGCAGCGTTGTCCGGATGTAAAACACACCGAAAATTTTTGTTTAAATTCATACAGGTTTTATATTTATCATAAAAACGTCAATGAATATATAATACAGCATTTGATAAAATACGGATATTAGATTTTAAATTAAAATTCATATAAACAGTTATTTCATTGTCGTACTATTTGAAATATTTATTCAACGGCAAAAGATATATTTCCAAGCCGTAAGTAACTAGAGTTATGCAATTTTGTAGATGATACCTACTCCCATGTTGAATTTCACGGTAAAAATTTAAATACATGATTCAACATTTCATAAAATATGAATATTATATTTAAATTAAAAGTTCGTGTTAACGTTTACTTTGTTATTGTGCTAGTCGACACAAGGTTTCAACTGGAAATTTTTAAAACTTTGACTAATGACGACGAAGGAAAGAGCCAGGTTAATATCCAACAATTCTCGTGTAATGCGACGCGTCATTAATAGAGCCAAACGATTGTGAAAGTTACGCATGGTAAGGCCAACCGCTAGATTCGTCCCTACCGCGATTGGTTGGAATACAAATCTAGAAAACCAATGTATTTTGATAAGTTCAACGTAAACTGTTATTTTGGGCTTGCTATTTCTTGAGGAATTTTGCTAAACTATGAAATAGAGACTAATTTATGTTCACGTAGCACAATCGATAAAGACGTTGAGTGACAAGCAGTTGTAGAGAATCTTTTGGCGGTTGAAAATTCAATTCTCACTATAGGTTGTATAAACTAAAAATAAAATTTACTTAACGCTTCTATCCGACTAAGACTAATAGAACGAGAACAATCTATAGTTCGAAATTCAGTATGGATGTTATATATTAGGCCTCTGCAGACATTTACCAGTCTTTTCATGAAACTGCAGGTATCGATGGACAATCGAACTAATGTACAATATTTTAGAAACATAAAATATTTCAATAGAGTAAGAATGTTAGACTATAAATATTTGAAACAATAAACAGATTAGGAATTTACCGATAATTCAAATATTTTAAAGGTGTAATAAAATATTTACAGAATTACAATATTATAGGAGTTAGAATTTAGTTTAGCAAATAATAAACAATGCGATTGATCTGTTATGTAAAGTGCGTAACTCACAAGAAAATAGGTTTTGATATATACACGTAAAGTCAGTTTACCGAAGATCGGTTCGGCGACCTGTCGTCAATTTTAAGTTCACTTGCAGCAACATAGCAAGATATAGAAACAAAGAGAAACATTTGCAAACTCCGATGCAACTGTGTAAATAAAGTTATGTAACTATAACCGTGTCTTAATAGTCTTTGTTTCGAAGGGAAATATCTTCTTTTAGTTTCTTACAGACTCTTCAGTCAAAGATAAACCGACGAAAACCAGAGACTAATAATAAAAATAAGGTATATGCTATATCCGCACGCCATGCAGATAAGGATAAGTTTATGAACTACATATATTTGAATGTACAAAAACTCACGCACGTGAACTCACGGAAGAAATGAACATACGTATGTATTTTATAATACATTTCAAGAGACACGCTGTGTGTCTGTATATACACACGTTTTGCAATATTTACTGTTAATCGTTTTTTAGACGATATCGCCGTAACATAGAGACATACCACATATACATTTAAAGCAACTAGTGGCGTATATATGTATATATAATAAATTTAATGAAATATGTTTAAAAATACTTTATGAAGAGTAAAAAACATATTTATTTTTCGGAAAGGAGACACAAATAAAATGAATTTTCCTTCATCTGCCGAGTTTCGAAAGAAATATTTTCGTTCTCATCAGAGGAGAGGAGTTAGCAAAATGCGGAATGAGGTTTGCTTGTAACGTATTTAATGGACCCGCGAGTATGGAGTAAATAATACTAGCGTAGAAATAAAAAAAAACAGTGAAGCTGAGGGAGTGGCGAAATATTATATATATATATATATATATATATATATATATATATATATATATATATATATATATATTCGTTCAAGTACATTTGTATCGAAATATACATCCCATGAACTATTGAACACAGTTATATAGACAGGCATTATACAGCACATACGTATATATACACACAAAGCTATACAATATAAATTCCAAAGTTTGATATAAACATTCTTAAGCTACAATATTTGATTTCTCTCTGTAAAACATTCACAGCAAGAACTTTTTCTATCAATCTTTCCCTTCATGTTTCAGACAGAACTTTCATAGACAGAACATCTTTGACGAGCATTTCATCTCTGGAACATATTACAACGGTATTGATTCTCTGGTATTTAAAACTCTTCAAATTAAATGGAAATAGATTTTTGCAATAATCTGCCGCATAAGTAATACATACAATTGATTCATAGTTTTCCTCAGTTTTCCGTTGACAATCATTCCATCTCATTAACCCTTATCCTTGAGTGACCGTTATGATCCAATAACCAAAATAACAGGTCGGTTTGTCAGACATAAAATAATATATTTGATGTAACGTTTGTCGACCTAACATGTAAATACAATGAATTTAACAAAATAATTGAATAAAATGGCAGTTATTTTCTATTTTAATTATTCGCTTTAACGTTTAGTCACACAATATATATAAAAAATTATATAGATCAAAATAAAATTCCAAAATTCGAAATCAATAATCGTCGACAATTAACTATTAAAATCGGTTTAATACAGGACTATAAGACTATGTGAAATAGCTGATATGTCAACTGAGTTAGTAGCTTGCAAAAAAAGTACCCCTTCGCGCGATTACATCCATCGAACTTCTTTAACACTGTGGAATTATTTACCCTTGGAAATTTTTTGTATCTCCCTTATTTTTAAGATTTTCCATAAAGTCTATAACAGCAATAATATGATCACGTTATTCATTGTTTCCTTGAATAGATATTCCATAATAAATAATGAATTATTCATTAATGCGAAACCTATACAGAAAGTATGTATTAACATACCTACATATACACAACACACACACACGTACGCACACACATATATATATGTGTGTGTATGTATATATATATATATATATATATATATATATATATATATATATATATTCGAGTACACGTCATCGAAAGCTGAAGAAGGGAATGATTCCCGAAAAATTCATAAAAAATATCTCAACATGAAAGAAAAAGTAAAAAAAAAAATTAAGATTTACCTTATGTTTAAAATGGCCCGAAATTGTTATACGTTTATGTGTCTATTCATATTTATTTTTATGTTTTATCCATCTGTGCTTATTATTTCCTGTTGAGTGATTATACACACATACACACACATATCTCTCTTTCTCTCTCTCTCTCTCTCTCTCTCTCTCTCTTTCTCTCTCTTATATATATATATGTATATATATATATATACTTGTGTGTGTATTACTTTACGATGCAATACACAGTTTTACTAGTCTGATTCTCTGCATAATCCGTGTTAATATTCTTTTTTTTTTCTTTTTTGTCTATTCAATTCTATGCAATTTTTTCTAGCATTAAAATCTATGAAATAAGAATAGGACCGAGTGATTTGAGCACAGTTTCTATTTGCCAGGATTTAATGTTTTCCGGTTTCTCAGAACTAATGCAAATGGTCGATCTTCTGAATAGAAATGAATAGTTACTGCAGATAACATTATAGATGGAAACTCGCTTTTGCTAAAAAAAACAAAAATACAAAAGGATCGCTTTGTCTTGATTTGTTGATAAACGACTCGATTTTTAGCTGTGGAAGTCACTTTCCGCTTGTTTAGTAAAATGCTTTGAAAAGAGGGCAATAAGCGCGTGTGTGCGTGAATACGTTATCCTTTCATAACAAACTATAATGAATTCTGTTATGTGTAGTTATATTATAACTAAGTTCACATGATTTCTTTTCATTTAAAAGAAAAAGAAAATTTGATAAAAACTAATTAACCAATTTTCTCTGTTTTTACAACTTATTTACGACGTTTTACAAGATTCCGATAGCTTTGTCGATAGAAATCAAAAGCAAGTAAATTAAAAGCAAAAAGATGTTGAAAATGATAATTTTTAAATCAACATTTCATTGATTTGAAAATAAACAAAAATGAATTTAAATTAAAAATTAGATGACAAAGTTATGCCAAGATTGAATTCTTAAAAAAAGTACAAATATTTCAATTTTACAAACACGATAGACTACAAAATTTTTAAACACGGCTGAAATTTAGTTTTCCCCGCCCGTATTAAATTGTGAGATGGGTACATTTGCTGATGACACAACACTTTATAATAGGCATGAGATAAAAACGAATGTACAGATGTCTAAAACGGTGGCAGAGACATTGTCTGTTGTGGAATGGGGCTGTAATAAATAGAAATATTTAATGCTACTAAGACTAAGCTATTGGCCTTTAAAAATTACAAAAAACCTTCTCAACCATTGATAGCCATGACTAATAACACCATACCTTAGAGCCCATCCTCCATTCGCCTCGATTTTACATTCACAGACAATATGAATTGGAAGTAATACATTACAATACAATAATATATGCATATTTGTTTGGGAAATCTTGCCCCATCTTGTATATTTTCTTGACCTAGCTCCCCCGAACTCATTCCGAGGGTTACAAAACCATTTAAATGGCCTTAAATTAACATCACGAGAGGAAATTAGCATGAGTTACATTCAAATTT
Organism: Euprymna scolopes; assembly: GCF_053919585.1. Lineage (NCBI taxonomy): Eukaryota > Metazoa > Mollusca > Cephalopoda > Sepiida > Sepiolidae > Euprymna > Euprymna scolopes. The sequence goes on along the minus strand of NC_136497.1, from coordinate 99,410,445 downwards.
CCAAAAAATCCCAAAGAATTCTATAACTAAGGCATTCATAAGCTAATCGACAGATGAAATCAAGTTATAGAGATCAAATGATGTTATTGTTATGAATAAAGATTTTCATAAACATAGGTTTTAATTTTCAAAGTAAATTTTTAAATTAGCAAAAACGTAATATAACTTGTGATATATGGTTAAAAAAGTAATTGCTTTCGGATCTTTGATAGGAGTATTTCGTCGAATTTACTAATGCTTGAAAAACTTCTTGGGGAAGTGTGAATAAAACCTGTAAAGAGTAAAAAAATAATATCAAAAGAAAGAAATCACACCGGGGCCATTAATTAAAACCGTACTAAAAAGAATAAATAGCAAATTCTATCAATGCTAAAAAATAATTAATTTTTATTTACAACTTTTTAAGACAAAAGGTTTGGTCCATTCTCTTAAATAATCAAATTCTGATCAATTTCCTTCGTTCCCGATCATCATGTTGTCTCACTGGTCACCTCTTATTGATTTACGTTTATCCTCTAATGACCTTTGGGTCTTGACAAGTAGTAACACCTTAGTAAAAATATGAAACTAAAATAAATATAGTAAAATATGAACAGTCACATAGTCTTAAAACGGTACGAGTGAAGAGATGTGGTTTTGACTTTAAAAGACATTTTAGTAGAATTGTTCATTTCGGCTCACATCGCGTACAGGTACGTATGACAGTGTGCGTAAATACACTAAGCATTGTAGATGTGAGTGTCTACTAGTTTACCTTTTTTTTTTTTTTTTTTGTTAGTGCGAAAGTGCCTGTATGAGCTGTGTACATCAACAGTGTGTATATGCTGAGGCTATGTTTAGTAGATCCATTTCTCATGGGATTTCGGGAAAAAAAAGACCTAAGCATTATGTACGCACGTACACTGTCTCCTAAAGAAATCGGGAAAGCGAGTAAAACAGGGTGTTTGGGTTTGTATGATACGCGCGAAATTTCAGAGTGAATATGTTCGCGCTTGTGATTGGTTGAAAAATTGCTAATGTGAACAGTTCTAGTTGGTTAATTATCGGAATTGTAGCCAATCGAGTGCTCATTTGTGCACAATTATTCTTACTCTGTTATACTTTTTAGCCGGAACCGCAAAATAATTTATTCATAGAAAATAACTATTTGTTTTCTATTAAGTGTTTTATGTGGTTATATCCATTGCTTAATGTTTTTATTTGAAATATTGTTCTTTCGCCAAAAAAGATATTTTCGTACGTTGTATTATAAAAACTTTTGTAAGAGATTAGGAACTTGGCCAATCTTTCAAAATAGAAAATGCTACTAGATAAGCACAAGTGACTTTTTGATTCCTTTGATAGAATTTAAAACTTTATATATATATATATATATATATATATGTGTGTGTGTGTGTGTGTGTGTGTGTGTGTGTGTGTGTGTGTGTGTGTGTGTGTGTGTGTGTGTGTGTATATATATATGTAATTCTTGGTTCGTTCAAAATCGATAAAACCATATTTCTATATTACCAATTTAATTGAAATTTTCAGAAAATATATCTGTAAAGTCAAGGAATGTTTGCATGTTACTAAAATAGTTTAACATTGCGAATTATAAAAATATTAATTAAAATATAAATATTTTTCGTAAGTCGTTTCTGCGACACTACCCGGTTTTATTTCTGGTAACTTTCGTTCCAACTACTCTCGAATTACAAGATAAGTAAAAAAGGGTACTCATGCAGAGATTCATCCGTGCTGAAATAATAACTTTATTATTTAAAAAGCCATTCTTAACATGGAGAGGGGTGTTTTGTACCTATTCTGTACTTTAACCTTACAATTGAATAAAAAAACATATCATAAAACTTTAATTAAATGTGGAAATGCGATTTAAAAAATTAGCACAAAAAATCCCCTATTTTTTAAATTTAAATACGTTTATGTATCTTACCAATTTTTTTAATTTTTAAATTCCTTTGTTTATTTTAAGGCTTTTCACCCATCAAACATTACGTTTTAATTGTTTAGTTTCTTTCACGGCATGTTTACATAAAAAAAGTTTGTTTTAACTTTTTCTAAACTGTTTCATTTTTACGACATGCCTCAGCGTATTATAAACACCCTAACCTCCCCATGTTAAAAACGGCTTTTAAATTAAACACGCCCTTCCACAAACCTCGAAAGCCGTTCTTAACATGGAGAAGTTGTGGGTGTTCATTCCGAAAGCCGTTTTAACATGGGGAGATTAGAGTGTTTATAATATGCTGGGACGAGTCGTAAAATTAACGAAGTTGCTATTTATTATTTATTGCAAAAATTGCTTGAACTTTATTTATTTGACAAAAAATCTTGACAATTCAAAAGAATGTTTAAAATTATTTATTTGTTCGAAAGAAAACTATTTTATAAAAGTCCAATATTACTTTAATTTCAAAATTGTTTTCTTAAAATTATATTTTTTACGCAAACTTTTCAATCAATGTTTTTACAATTATATTTCGATTCCCAGTAAAAAAAAATAAAAATAAAAAACAACCCACTTCTCCGTTAAAAAAACAATCATTTAAATTAATTTGTTGTTGGCCTTTCAAAGTTGCTTTAATTCAAAAAAATATATAAAATTATTTATTAGTTCGAAAAAAAATACACACACACACACAAACGAAAAAATAAACAAAAAAAACTAATAAATGTTTTGGTTTTGTTTTGGTTTTGTTTTGGTTTTCAAATGGCGCTCGCCCAGTTTAAAGTATTATGACTACGTCATTTCAATTTTCTGTTTTTAATAAAAAAAAATGTTCCATGAGAAACTTTCCCGTTCTCATTAATTAAATCGAAACATTTCCAATAAACAATTATGGATATATGTTCTTTTTCACTTTCTTTATTTACTTTTTTTCATAGTTCTTTCTGGAAGTTTAATTTTTTTTTCGAACAAATAAATAATTTTAAACATTCTTTTGAATTGTCAAGATTCATTTTCTCCAGTAATATTTGTTTACCAAGTTTCTGGAAGTAATAAATGATAATTTTAGTTTAATTTAACGTTTCCGGAAGTAATAAATATTAATTTTGGTAAATTTATTATTTCCCTTTCCGGAAGCAATCGTTCGGCCATATAATCATGTCTTCCCTAGATTTGGATAGCAAGTGCGTGAAAAAAAATGGCGTCTCCAATTTCGGCAATAAAGGGTAGAAGCACCATTTTATTCATTGTTGATTTATTCAAACAGTCCTTTGGAAAATAGATATTTAAAATAAAGTGGGGTACTCCTTAGGCGTTGAGTTCCATGGCGACCAGCAGAATTATTTAATGGTCGATCCCTTAGCCACCTCCTTAGTCAAGGCTAACGCATGCACACGTAAGATTTATCATTTATTTACTTACGTTGCCACTCGCACTTTTACAAACATTATTTATTTACGTTGGCTTAACTCTTTTCATGAATAAAAAAAGGAACTAAACCTGAATTTGTCACTTTCACAAACATTTATTTATTTACGTTGGCTTAACTCTTTTCATGAATATTGGAAAAAAAAGTTTTACTCTTTATGAATATTAAAAGAAAAAAAGTTGATAAACATTTATTAATAATGTCTCACTTTTACAAACATTTGTAATTCATATATTTACTTACGTTGGCTTAACTCTTTTCATGAATATTAAAAAAAATAATAACTAAACCATGCATTGATAATTTCTCACTTTTACAGACATTTTTAATTTACATGAGTGGATAATTTTTTGGGTAAATAGTTACATTTAGGTCCACCTCCACAATTTTCTTTTTTAAATTACGACTTTTATTGATAAATAAATCTACTTCTCTGCAACTTTTATTGATAAATAAATTTACTTCTCTGCAACGGCACTGAACCCCTCCTTTTTTTTTAATAGTATTTTCGGGTGGGTATGCTGACAACAAATATCAGTTAAATTTTGCAAATATTTTTTCAATGGTATTTATTCCGGAAGCTGTTCTTAAGATGAGAAGGTTGGAGGTGATTATAAGATGGACCTAATCTAAAAAAAAAAATACTAAGTTTATTAAATGATTAAAATAATTTCTCACTTTTACCAGCATTTTTACATGCGCACATAAGCAACTATTTTTTATTAACTTTTTTTAATTTTTTTTATTTAAGAATTAGTAAATTTCAATGAATAGAATAATAAATCATTTATCATTAATATGTGTTTTTGATTTTGTGTTGAATGAAACTTTTTTTTCATTACAACAATAATGAACCATTTTAAAACTCCCGGCATGCGTTTAAGGGTTACGAAATTATCAATAAATCGTTTAGTTACTAAGCCAACGTCAGTAAATAAAAAAATGTTACGTGCGCATGCATTAGCCTTGACTGGGGAGCTAAGGGAGCGACAATTAAATAATTATGCTGGTCGCCATGGAATTCAACGCCCAAGGAATACCTAAAGTGGCACTTATGCGCTTATGTTATCGTGCTATTTTTTAAAATAGTATTTTTACACTAAATTCAAATTTTACAATGTCTTTTTATTTCATTAATTTGTTAAGTGTAAGTACAGATAACCCGATCGGTTTCTAATGTGTGGAAAATCTAGCTGCCGAAAAAAAGGGTTACTCTGGATAGTAACAAAAAATTAAAATTGCCTCAGTCTCGAAAGATTTCTTTTCTACTGAACAAGGAAAAACGGTGAAGTGTAGTTCACCTTCTGTTTCTCTTCCCCTCTTTCTTCCTCTCTTAATATCTCTCTCTATCCATCTCTCCTTTTCCCTCTCTTAATCTATCTTTCTCTGTATATCACCCTCTCCATCTCTCTTTGAACCCCTTTCTCTTTCTAACTTCCTCTATCTATGTCTCCTTTCCTCTGCCTGTTCCTCTCTATTTCTAACTTTCCCCCCTCTCTCTCTCTCTCACTCTGTCTATCTATCAATCCCTTTATCTCTCTCTATCTCCTTCTCTTTCTCTATTTTCCTCTCAATTTCTCTTTTCTATATATATATATATATATATATATATATATATATATATATATACATATATCTTCCTCTCTATCTGTCCATCTCTAATCCCTCATCCTATTTTAGTCTCCTAAATTAATTACAGTGAATAAGGCATTGTCAAAACATGGATAAATCCTATTTTAGTCACCTAATTTACTGACTGTGAGAATAGAAGTTATTTGGAAATTACTGCTACCTTGAGCAGCACCAGAAGTAACTGGTAAAACTTTTCTAATTAAATTGATTTTGGCAGCCATTCGGTAACAAAATGACATAGCATTAGCCCTTGCTGCATGAGGAATACCTGCGGCCTTGCTGCCAAGTAGAAGAATTATTTATTCTACTTTGAAACATTCAATTTTTCAAAAATCTCATGTTCGACATCTCCAAAACATCCAATATGGGGGAAAATATTGCAGAAATGCAAACTTATTGTTTAGGATGAATGCACAATAGTACGCAAAAAATCACTTTAGGCTCTTCTTCGATCCTTCCAAGATTTACGTGGCAATGTCAGACCATTTGGGAATGCAGTAAGATTGCTTGCAGGAGATTTCAGACAAATGTTACCTATTATTCTTCAATCAACATCAGCAGATGAAATAAATGCTTGCCTTAAATACGCTACTTTTTTGTGCCATGTGAAGGCATTAAACTTAACTCAAAATATAAATGTCCAGTTGCAGACTGTTCGATCCGCACATAATTTTTTGCATCACTTGTGGGAAATTGGGTATGGAAAAGTGCCAGCTGATCAGAGATAAGGACAAAATTCTTTGACTTTAAACTTCTGTAATTTTATTACATCGAAAGAAGATTAGTTTAAAAGGTTTTTGCAGATATTCAAATTATAAGAATTCCACTTGACTGAGTGAACGAGCTATTCTTGCAGCTCAATACAAAGACGTCCACGCTATTATTCAATGTAAAATTCCAAGTGAGGTAGTCAAATACAAATCCATCGACACTGTTGTGAAAACAGATAAAGTGGTTAATTATCCAACAGCTATATTTGCCATGGATGCCACCACATGTATTGCAACTGAAATTTGACGTACTAATTTTCATGTTGTGAAATATAAACCAATCCAAGCTTTGCAAAGGCACATGGCTGGCAGTAAAAAAATTAACAAACAATATCATAGAAACAACAATCATAACAGGACTTTTTACAGATGGATATATCTTCATTCCATGCATTCCTATGATTCCATTGGATACATCATTACACTTTAGGAAATTGCAATTGCCAATTTTATTGTCGTTTGCAATAACCATCAACAAAGCACAGGGAACAATCTTTACAATTGTGTGGTACACACTGATTGTTTTTTCACATGGACAATTTATGTTATGTATTTAAGAGTCACCAAACCAGAAATTTTCTATATCAGCTAAGAAAATGGAACAACAAAAACTGTGTAACCATACGAAATAGAAAATTAAACCTATAAGAAACATGCTTTTTCTCATTTTGGAACTTTTTCCATTGCGCCAATTTGAGCCACAGCAACGCGTAGCAGGGGTACAGCTGTATATATATATATATATATATATATATATATATATATATATATATATATATATATATATATATATATTGATTGTATAAATTCCCCTCTGGACAAAAGTACCGTAGATTTGCACCAACAGATACCACATAAAAATTTATTATGTCTAGGTTATTGACCACTATTGTATGTAACTTTAGAACGCAATTTTAGACACATTTAGTCGAAATAATAAAATTCTACATTTTATCCTCGGAGCAACATGATCACAGTCGCAACCATCTTTAGAGGAAGTAATTCTTATTTTTCACTGTAAATATCAAGTCCTCCTACCGCCCCCAGTCATCACCTGGAGGAATTGTGCGCTTTCGACAGATATGGAGTTTCACTCATGGTGACGGGATCATAAACTCATAGACGTAACATAATTTTTCCCTTTTTCTAAACCAAAAATAATTACGTCTCCCCAGACAATTTCCGCTTGATATGATTGGGTGAGCTTTGACCATTCCTATATTCTGGATTAACGGCATTCGCATGCTAAATGAACGCTGATGTTCAATTCAACTATGGCGTTGCAGTGATACTTACTTTTCCCCTATGAGTAAATTGCTGTGTTCATTTTCTTACATTTTACGGCGTAAGTTTGATTTGCTTTCTCTCTCTCTCTCTCTCTCTCTCTCTTTCTCTCTCTCTCTCTATCTCTCTCTCTCTCTTTCTCTCTCCCTATCTCTCTGTATATATTCTTTCTAACTCTCTCTCTCTCGCTCTTTCTACTTCGCTCGTTCTCTCTCTCTCTCTCTCGCTCTCTCTCTCTCTCTCTCTCTTTCACGCTTTTTACATTTCTTTTTATGCCGAAGAAAAAACATTGCATGGCGATTCCAAAGAAAAACAACAAACGTTTAGTCCTCTCTCTCTCTCTCTCTCTCTCTCTCTCTCTCTCTCTCTCTCTCTCTCTCTCTCTCTCTCTATCTCAATCTCTCTCTCTCTCTCTCTCTCTCTCTCTCTTTCACGCTTTTTACATTTCTTTTTATGCCGAAGAAAAAACATTGCATGGCGATTCCAAAGAAAAACAACAAAAGTTTAGTCCTCTCTCTCTCTCTCTCTCTCTCTCTCTCTCTCTCGCTTTCTCTCTCTCTCTCTCTCTCTCGCTCGCTTTCTAGATTTTTCCAGTAATTGACTATATTTTTTAAAACAACGTTTTTTATATGTACATTATTCAAGCATACTTTATATAAACCTGCGCAGTTTATTATGATCGTCGTCAAATTTAAAATAAATTTTTCGGTAATATCATCTACTGAATTCTCGACATTGCGCACACGGTAACTTTTTTATGGCGAGGGGTAAATTTGTACATTAGGCTCACCTTCATAATATTTTATAGAATGACGACTTTTGTGGATTTTCGACTATGCTAATTAAGAAAATCGCATTCAAATTTTGTGGAGACAAGTACTTATAGGGATATATAGTCCTGTATTGTGCACTGTATTTCACTGATTTCCAGGTTTGTACGCATGCCCGATAAACAAATCTACTTTTCTCCTACAGACACTGCATAGATCATCGTATAACGATTAGATCACTGTGGCTGACGTTAAAAACATTTAAAAATGTAAATGTTTAAATTCGATGTTATTTCTCGCGGTTAATAGTAGCCGATTGGATACGGTCTTTGCTAATCGAGTCAGAGATCGCTCGTGTTGCCGGATTCTAATCTGTTGACTGGTGTTAATTGTGACACCCTGCACTGAAGATTCCCGAATAGATGAAACACTAGTGCCTGTAGGTATTTAATTATTATAGTAAATAATTATATATATATATATATATATATATATAGAGAGAGAGAGAGAGAGAGATAGATAGATAGATAGATAGATAGATAGATAGATAGATAGATAGATAGATTCATAAGTTTGGGATTCGGTTTCGATTTAAGCTGATGAACCCAATCATATAGATATATTTTTTAGTTTTGAAATCGCAACTTTATAATATATAAAAATCGATAGAACATTATATATGTAATATTATATGCGAAATCTGCAAGAAATAAAATATCATATTTAAGCGTATTTTACGTCCTTGCTAGCTTGGATGAATACTTTTGGAGTTTTAACAAAATAGTTACAATAATATCAGAGCGTCTCCATTTATGCTGAATATCAACAGCATGCCACCATCAATATAGTATATATGAATCAGTCCCCTATGGAATTTCCACAGGTCTCCCGCTAGTGTGTTTACTAATGCACTTGCGACGTTTGCAAATTCATGATCTCGCAACACACAGTATTTACATTTTCGTACCAAATAAACAAACTATTTTAGACGTGATAGGGTGAAGTAAATGAAAACGAAACATAAACAGTCAAAACTAAAATGCACAGATAAATTATTAGATGCTTTCATTTGCAAGTTGAACATGTTACTTTTTCTTCTAAAGGAACTGAAACGAACTGTTCTTTACAACTTTACTCTTATTATATACTAAAATGGAGCATCGGGCGTTGCCCGGTCGTAAAATATATTTAAATAGAATATTATAATTTACACAGATTTCGTATTTATTATTATAGAATCAATTATTTCATATTATACTGTACCCAATATATAGTCATGATTTAAAAGTTAAAAAAAAACATGATTTAAGTGCCATCAGTTAGAATCGAAACTGAAACCAAAACATAACAAAACAGTGCTATGACTCAAACTATGCCTACAAGTTAAGCAAAGATTGAAGTTTATTCATACTCAATATGGTTGAACTGTGGAAATGGGTGTGGAGTTTATTAAATACAAGCTGGTTTCTATAACACAAATGTTTTTCATAGACAAGATGCAAGCAAGAGTGGTCAGCCGGTCCACAAAGTTTGATAATTATATGGATTAACATTCACTTTACTTTCACATTTATATTGACAAAAGTCGGCTTCGTTCAGTTTACATTGCATAGAAGCACACCAAAAATTCAGCATCCATACAATAGTTTACGGCTATATTTCTTATTGTTTTATCGTTCTATTACATTTCATCGAGTGAAACAGTGAAACAGCTGCAAACATACGTATTGGAATTGACGTAGAAATTCGAATACTAAAAACTGACAAGAATAAAATCGAAAGCTTTTATTCCCGTTAAATAAAAATGTATTTGCCATAAATGCAACGGATTTCAAAGCATTTATTATTACACGTTTCACGTGCAAATGAGAGGTTGAGTAGCTATGTTCATTTCGCTTGTCGTTGAGTGTGGATTTACGTATGGGAATCGAATAGACATTATAGATGGTATGCGTGTGTTAGTTTGGTTAGTAAAAGAGTTTATATACTAACTTATGTGCGAGAGAGTTTAATTATTAGTGTGTATATGCTAGCGCTTTGTTTTGTAGTTCGTGAACGTTTCGTGATGTGAGTCTTGTGGAAATTAGAAGTTTTTTTTTATCCTAACATGAACCCATAGCACAACGGATAAAGTTTAACCAGTTACATACAACAGTCTATTAGAGGTCACCGATTTAATTTTCAATTTAAACGATCCTAAGAATATAATTAAAAATTACTTAAGACTTCTACCCGATTATGGTTGACAGAAGGAGAACAATTTCAACCTGTGGATTAAATAAAGCGTTCCATTCCAAATTCCGTATAAATTGTCGAGTTCCAAAAGACGCATCTCAAGAAAGTCGGCGGTTGCACCGACCGAAGCACTGTAAGAATAATATCCAGATGGGAACAGTATGGCGAACAATACAAATAATATACATTTCAAGAATGTTGTCTTTTAAGCCAAAATCCACTTTTTCATGGATTTGCCCCAATTCATTATTTTACGTATTTCTCAGGAGATTCAAACAATGTAACAATTAATCTCAGTTTCACCACTAAGTGGCAGCGTTTCTCCCATCGTCCACTGTGAATCTTAGAGTAACGATAGATTATTGATTTATTGTTTTCGCCATTGAAAAAAATAGTCGTAAACTGATTATTGAATGAACTGTAATCGGGTTTGATACTAAAGGCAAATTCCCCATAAAATGCGTCCATCGAAATCAAATTAAGACTGGATTAGTGAATCCTAAAATCTCTAGTGGTTCGCTCGCCATTAAAAGGGGCTTTAATTGATAAACCATTTCGTATTGAAATCAACTGTTTACTGAGTTCACAAGCTAAAACTACTTAATTATCGGACATTTTTTTTTCCTTTCATCGAGATGGTGTTTTCCGATCAGAACATTTTTAGTTAAACACAAAAGTATAAAAACGTACATGAGATTGGAACTGAAGTGAACGAATCTGTTTTCAGTTTCAATGTGACAATCAAATAATATACACCGTGAAGAAATGAATAGAAATCTAAAACAAACTTTATACATATATTATTTTTTATTGGAATTCATTATTGAGATGAGAATTATTTATTAATTTATTTATTGTGGACTATTATCCTCATCTTTTAGTTGTTGTTGTTGTTTCACGACGTTTTGGAGAACTATTGCTTACTTGGCCAAAAACGTGGTGAGACGACAACAACTATGGAAGGCAGTAATTGCTGAGGATGCAGTTAGGAGATTCGGAGTTCCTTACACATCGTGGTTACCACCTGACGAAGGCCAGAGGAGTAGTTGGCCGAAACTTGCGAAACAACAACTAAAAAAGATGAGGATAAAAGTCCGCAATAAATAAATTAAACTCTATTCATGTTTAAAGTATCTGTGTACTTTTCCAACGGCAAGCATTCGGAGCTGCAAAAAGCAATAGTAAAGTTTAAAGCATTAATATATTATACTAAGTGGAACGTTTTGTGTTTCAAATATCTATCACATATCCCCCAGTAAAGTATGACATCCGCCAAAGAACAGTTATAATTTTCAGTTTAAGCGCAGTTATATTATAGGTTAATATAGAGATGGACTTACTCAATGTGATTCCACTATCCGTTATTAACCGAGTGATTTTCCAATTCATTAGCGAATTATCTTGTCTACGTCCACCAAAGTCCACTGACAGCCGTCGTCATGTCTTTATCTGCTTCTTTCAAGTCTGCATATAAAATAGTTCGATTAGCCGTTACTGAAATTGTTCATGGTGTTGATACACACTTGGAACCTGTAATAAATGTCAACAAATGCTTCAAATAAAAAAATGTATTGCTACTGCAACACGAAATCATAACTGAAGTGATTATCCTAAACAGTTTTTCATTAATTTTTTTTATTTCAGTTTTCGTATGTGAGGAAGTAAGAATTATATTCGAAAATAAACTTGAAATAGAAAGATAGCTTATTAAAAAAAATCAATAACAATAGCGTACAGGAAACGGAAAATTTTACTTAGCAAGTAGTACAAACTGCCATACTAAAAAAGAAAAACTTGGGAGATAACTTGAATGCCAACTAGATACTGTTCTCAAGGGTCTAACGTCTCTCTGCACAGTTGTTTGTCGGGACAATCTGATATGAAAATATTTCCCCCTTGCAAATAGATGCTGGCTATATATTCGAAATAATATAGTGCTCGGTGACCAAATAAGATCCCCTCACTATGGCTACACCAGACTGAATACTTATACAGAAAATGATGCACCTTCTCTATGTAGTGTTGTTTATCGTAATAACACTAAGGTGGATACTCAACCAGACTAGATGAATTCTTATCTAAAAATCCGGTAAGACCAAGATAGCACTATATCTAAAGATTATGACAAAGTGAACTGGGCAATTAATAAGAAAAAAAATGTAGTGTTCTTAATTTTTTACACGCTCATCGTCTAAGATGTAAAGAAGAACTTTGATGGAATATTCGATTATTATGCATCTCATATAAAGATCAAGTGTTGGTCCCAAGAAGAGACGTTCTGAGTTCCGAGAACGTCGTCGGAAGTAAAATGAAATAAAAACAAAACAGAACAAACTGAATGAATATCTGCGAATACGCACAATACTTCTGTTAAATGAAGCTTCAAGGTTCTGGTTCTTTACTTGTAGAGGGAATGCTTTTTCCAACGATTGTCTTCTGAGAGGCTTTCGTCATAATGCAGTCAAACTGATGTCAATCGAAATAACAAAATAGGAAAGTTGCCGACTGCAACTACTTTTGTAGTAATGCAATCAAGCCGATGTGAACAGTTTTAGGAACACACGAAAAAGCAGCAAGAACGCTAAACGTTTTAGTTTTTATCAGTTCACTCATCTGATTCCTAAGGAAGCAGCGATTGGATTATCTTTTGGACAATGCATGTGACCCTAAATAAAAAGGGAGACAACCACTGACCGGTCTATAAGAACTTTCTAAATTCCAATAAATGATCCAAATTTTGTAAAATTTTACGAGACTTTTTAATATTTTGTAATTTTTAAGTATGTTTAAAACTCTTTCAAATCAGTTTACATAAATATTTTAAAGGGTTGTTTCATGCTCTCTCTCTCTTTTGTCGTTTAAAGAGAAAATGATACAGGCAAGCTCTTATTTCTATCTGCTGACAGACTGAGACGCCATTTTGGTCTTAAGTAAAGTAAATCTAGCCAAGAGCCATTCCTATAGTTATGTAATTATGACTTTTGTGTCAGTAGTCTTCAATGCACTTATTTTTATTAGTGCGTGTGAAGTATAATGGGATTTTAGGAAATGAATTAATGATAAAAGCACGATTACGTACTTACCTGTCATGTTGAAAATGAGAAAAAAAACATTAAAAAAATTACGAAAAGTATTGACTAAAGAATTTCTACTATCTTATTAGATATTGTCAAAGAAGAACAAGAACACCTACAACAGCAATAACTAATATCAATCATAATAATAAAGTACTGATAAAATGAAAAAGATATATCCGTTAGTTGAAAGACATCCAATAGATGCTCAATTATTTAAAATCGTTCAAAATTTGTCACAAAATTAAAGAGTATAACTTCATAATGAAATGTGGGTGGCAACAAATCCTCTCCCATGGTTTCAGTCCTCTTCGCATTTATCCAGTGGTGGCCTGATTAGTGCTTTCTCCCCTTGATCTTTACATCCTCCTTGATCCTTCACGATTATTTGATGTGGCGGCAGTTGACGCCGTCACTAAAATTGGGGGGAAGGAGGGGCGTAGTTAACTTACAATTTGAAGGTTTCAGTTTTCTTGACTCCATTTCGCTATATTTTGGTTTTATTTCTATTCAGATTTCCATATGGCCAGTTAGCATTTGCAGCTTACGTGAGTTAGTTTCTATATTCAAGTGTTTTAAGATTTCAACTGTTCTCATATTGTATAGTTTTAGTATTTTTGTTGATTTTGATATCTCCTAGTCTTTTATCCATGTTCTTTAAGCCTTTTCCTAATGTTCTTACTGAATACAATTATCACCAGTTGTGTGTGTGTGCGTTTACTTGTTTGTGCGTGCGCGTGTGTGTGTTTTTGTGTGTGCGGATTGGAAAGAATGCTCGCAGAAGCATCTTTAAGAAAATTTCCAATTATATTTAACTGTCTTTGAAATCACATTAAGATGCAAATATTTTATTAAAAAGTATTAGATTTTTAAAACTTGACTCCTTTATTAGTAATTTCGGGTAGTTAAATATCTATCATCAAAAGATGAAAAGAGTTTATTTTTAAATAAAAAATTATTGGCACGTGTTGCTATATTGAGTCTCTGTACTGATGATGTTGCACGCTGCTAAACTTTCTATACTTGAATTTCTTTAAACGCATGGTCACTTTAGTATTATATATATATATATATATATATATATATATATATGTGTGTGTATATATATGTGTGTGTGTGTGTGTTTGTATAATATAACTATGTATTTTTCTTGTGACATGCTGTGATGTAAGAATATTCAGTTTTTTACCATGTTATGACATTTGAAATGCAATAATAATAGATAATTTAATGGATACTTCTCAAAAGTGCTTGTTAATGATATGCGATTGTTGTCAGTTGACAATATATGTACATTTCCTATATGCATTTTTATTCGAAATTTGGTTTCGCACATTCTATTGCCACCACCGAGAAAGACCAGAGGCAAACGGTCGAACATTCATGGAATAAAATATCATCTAATCATCTATCATTATTTTGTTCCAAAAATGTAAAAACATGTAATAATTTTTTATAAAAATGATTCATTATTCTTTTTCCATTCTTAAATGTGTGTGTGTTTGTGCGAACGAGAGATAATAAAATACACGATATATCATAAAAGGAATTGAATAGAGAATATATGAAAGACAGTAAATAAAAAATAATTCAAAACAGGTAAAAATAACGCAACAGGAAATTTTACCGGTTTCATTTAAATCAAGGAACGACTTCTGAAGTCTGAAGAATCCTAGAGTGGATGAAACGCGGAATATTCAGTGTAGCTTAATCGCCATATGTATTTTATAACTTACTAACTATCTCTACCTACGTGTTGAGCACTGTTGAAGTAAATACTTAAAGTTTACGCATGAATTTATACTTTCGTATACTAATTTTATGTGAGTAAATGAGTAGTTATATATATATATATATATATATATATATATAACCAGTAATAGAAATAGTCAACCACCTCAGCAGGAATAACCTTCTTAGTGACACACAATATGGTTTCCGCTCTGCAAGATCTACCGCAGATGTGCTGATGGTTATATCCCACAGGATTAGTGAATCTCTTGACAAAGGCTTCCTTTCTAGGGCAATTGCTCTTGACATATCGAAGGCCTTCGACAAAGTATGGCATAAGGGTCTACTTCACAAGATTTCCAGCTACGGTATAACTGGAAATGTTTTCTCAATCATTAAATCATTTCTCTCCGATAGGCTCATAAGAGTAGTGGTAGATGGACAAAAATCGGAGGCCTGCAATATAAATGCTGGAGTCCCTCAGGGGTCAATCCTGGGCCCAACTCTCTTCCTGATCTACATCAATGACCTCCCTAAACACATGCTTAAATCATTCGTTGACATCTATGCTGATGACACGACCATCTACGGCAACACATCAAAGGCTGTAAATGACGAAGTTCTCTCTGATTCTCTCTCCTCTGATCTCGAGCGCGTGGTTCAGTGGGAGAAGATGTGGCTAGTTACCTTTAATACATCCAAAACCAAACTCCTATACTTACATAATCAACGCTCTGATCCCCAGCTGGCATCAATTGTGATGGATGGCTCTCGTCTGGGTGAGGGCCCGTGTTTTGACAAGCTTCTGGGTTTGACCTTTACTCCTGATCTGAAATGGAACACGTACATCAAGTCTGTTGCCAAGGTTGCTGGAATGATGGTGGGATCCTTCTACCGCTCCAGAAGATATCTCACTACTGATGCAATTCTCTATCTATATAAAAGCCAAGTACGGCCAAGGATGGAATACTGTTGCCATATCTGGGCAGGAGCTGCCAAAAACAGCCTATCATGCCTTGACAGAGTACAAAATAGACTTCGTGGTTTAGTGGGGGATGCCCTTTTCTCTACCGTGCAACCCCTCTCCCACAGAAGAGACGTTGCGAGCCTATCCTTGTTTTATCGTTATTTTCATGGCAGGTGCTCGTCTGAACTCCAATCCCTGGTCCTCCCTCGCCAATCTTTCACGAAAAACACCCGTCTAGCTGAATCCACTGTGAAAAATTTCCCCCACTCTATATCTGTGCCTAAATCAAAACGCCGATTTCATGAACAAAGCTTCTTTCTTAGAACTGCACGCCTGTGGAACTCTGTTCCGTCTGCCTGCTTCCCTCCGGACTACAACTTGGATGTGTTCAAGTCTAATGTTAACAAATTCCTAATGAACCGCCCCCTTAAGTAAACACTTCATCAAATCTCCTCACTAACGTAATGTACTTTCAATAACCCTTATCCCTGAGTGGCTTCCGGGCCTTGATAAGTGGTGATCACTGTGTAATATATATATATATATATATATATATATATATAGTGTTTCATGTATATGCACATGTATTAGCAGGTGATATGATATATTGTAGATATTTGTATATTTAGAATTTCTTTCAATTTATTAAACTGATATGCTTTTATATATATATATATATATATATATATATATATATATATATATATATATATATATATATATATATATTGAGAGAGAGAGAGAGAGAGAGAGAGAGTTCCTAATTATATTGTCTATAGTGAGTTGCTATTTCGCTTTTACAATTTACTAATTTTGATTAACTTTTAAGTTTAAGTTTAGAATTTATAGCTTCGTTTTCAAAATCTTAAAATTTCTTGCCTGTCTGTACAACATACTCTACAGGTCCGCTTCTTTCAGACGCCGCTTCACTAATAATGGTTCGCTAATGATGTTTTGAGTCGGCGTTTTGGTTGTTTTATTGTTGTTTGGTGAGTTTTGTGATTATAATGCCCAGTTCTAAATTCTATGGAAGTAGCTTCAACGTTGTATCTTTTGTTATTCAATATTGTAACTTGTTAAACGATGCCTTTAGTTAAACATTTATTTTATAATATAATATTAGACCAAGTTCACGAGTTCTACAGTATTTATTTTTCTTTTCATTATTAACTTTCTTATTTATATTCAGGTTTTTTTTTTGTTATTGCTTGTTTTTATTTTTACTTGCGATTATATTTGTCTTCTTATTAGTAGTGTTCTTATATCTTTCACCGTTCTACTTTTATGAATTTTACTTTTATATATATATATATTTATATATATATATATATAATATACAAGCTAGATGTGTGTGTGTGTGTGTGTGTGTGTGTGTGTGTGTGTGTGTGTGTGTGTGTGTGTGTGTGTGTGTGACTGTGACTGGTTACGAATAGGCTCCTATATGGTTGACTATTTTTAAAAAACTGATTACATATAATGATAGAAGATGTATCGAGACACAGGAATGGGTATGTTTGATCCTGCAGAAAGGTGGTTCATTAGAATTCTGCGGTCTGCGTTCGCGCCTGGTCCACAAAGTATGGAAATAAAAAAATTTAAAATTAAAAAAAATGTTTACAAGTGTTTTTGATATAGATGTACATAAGAATATTTTGATAAAAATGTTTCAACTTAAATAGGGATGGTATAATAAAATTGTGGGGTCTGCGTTCGCGCCTGGCCTCCATAGAATGGAAATAGGCACAAACTTTAATAAAGACTTTTCATATCTATCTGTGTATGTATACTTTGATAATTATGTTTCAGTTTGAAGAAATGGTATACTAAAATTATGGGGTGTTCGTTCGCGCCTGACCTCCATAGAATGGAAATATGTCACAACGTTTAACAAGGTTTTTTAATATAGATCCACAGAATATTGTGATAAGTGTTTCAGTATGAACAGGTATGGTATAATAAACTATGGGGTTTATCTACTTTATTTTTACTTTCATCATATTTTACTTTGGTTTTGATACCCCCAAATTCGAAGCGATCTATTTACAACCCTTCCTTTTCATAACCTATCATACTTTCAGAAATCAGAGTTCATTTTCTGTAGGCTGTTTTTAACCCAATCAACGACGGGTATTTTGCTAGTATATATATATATATATATATATATATATATATATATATATATATAAAGAAAATAATGGTTATATATATATATAATGGTTATATATATATACATATATATATATATATATATATATAGAGAGAGAGAGAGAGAGAGAGAGAGTTATCACCATTTTTTCTTGGTGTGTATATATGTGTGTGTATACATATATATGATTATGATTATGTAACTTTTCTTATGCACAACAATCTACTTTTACTTATACAAGCTACTAATAAAATAATTAACGCCACACTTAATAAACAAGAAATTCCAACACTGCAAACTACATAACAAACTATAAAACAGAAATCAAAATAAAGTAATATTTTCCTAAAATCCTTACGCCTGATTGATGTATATATATATACAATCCCATATAGCAATTTCTATCAGATTACGTTGGTGAACTCAAGAGGAACTAAAAAAATACTTGATGAACATAAAGATAATAAATAAAAATGTACTGTTATCTCAAACATTACATCATCATGATTTTCGTAATGTGTGTGCATGCATTAAATAATCTTAACTCGTTAAATTCGGTTTACATAAGTATTGGTGATAACGTCTTCAACCAGAATTCATTATAAATTCTAATAACACTGAACGACGAAACAGCGTCCACAATCTATCTCCTTATATTATCAAATTAATAGTAACTGAATAAAATTTGAATTTAGATCTAAACTACATCGATCAAAATTCGCACGTAACATCAAAAAATAAAAACAATCAGTACATTTCATAGACGCATTACATATTTTCAAATGCTGTACTTATTTCTTCAAATCAGTCATCTTTTGATTTTGATTAAGTTGATTAATATAAAAATTATTTTAATTTATATATATATATATATATATATATATATATATATATATATATAATATCCACAGACAGTAGTGTTTCATCCTTTTGGGAATCATCAGTGCAAGGTGTCACGATTACCGTCGGTCGGGAGATTCGAATCCGCCAACGAAGCCATCTCTGATTCTATTAGCAAGGAACAAACTCATATATATATATATATATATATATATATATATATATATATATATATATAAATTCGAGAGAGAGAATACCTGTTCTAGCTAAAATAAATGTCCCAACAAAATAGTTATACATCACTTTTATGTCCCCTTACGAAGATTAGGATCAAGATATTATCATTCTAAACGTTATGTCTACAATCCTTATTCTAATTTTGATTAGATGGTTTGGAATCTAGAAAATGTCTAATAAGGTTATTATTATGGTTTGGAATCTAGAAAATGTCTAATAAGGTTATTATTATGGTTTGGAATCTAGAAAATGTCTAATAAGGCTTAAGGTTAAATAGAATTTAACTTCAGTGAATCTTGCTTAATTGGTGTCAAATTGAATGTAACATTGGAATAAATGAATTTTCAAATAAGAACTCGTACACATATTGTGTCTCCCACCCTTAAATACGGCATAATCACGTTGACACACGGGTTCCCGTTGGATCACCGAAGTTAAGAATGAGCCTGACCAATACTAAATTGGTGACCAATTGGGACTTTCAGGTGCTGTATATGCTCTCCGCTTATCTCGGCATTGTTTTCAGTCGTCTTGGACTTCTCCTTGCCACTGGACTTAAGCAATACTAATTCAGGAGAGGTGTGGTTGATTATTGCGCAATCCTTGCCACACAATGACATACAGGGCTGCCCTTATGGGGGATATCTTTTGTCTTTCGGAACTGAACAGAGGCATCGAACCTTAAATACTTTAAAATACTTCAAATACACCGAAAGTTTGAAAATATTTATTAATTGATGTCTCATACGCACTGATAAAATTTCATAAAAATCGAAGGTATTTTCACGAAATGCCCAACGTCTTCTTTGTCTCTTTTAACATATCCATATTATCCATTCGTAAGCCAGCAGCTGTGTTCTAAAGTACATAATGAGCGATCAATTAGTTTAGGAGTGAATCATGTATGTATCATTAGATTTTTAAAACTTGACTTCTTTATTATTAGTTTCGGGTATGCGTAATATATGTGATGTGTGCTTAATGTGTGCGTGTGCGTACAAACTCGACTTTTGCAAATCTCTATAACAATTAATATATGTTCTTTCGTCAATACTCTATGAGATTGGCTGCTTTATCCTGGCTTTGCAACAGACATTCTTCAGTTTGGCATAAGGCCATAAAGATAGACAGATCGGACAGAATTGTAGTCAAATCTAGCACTGATTACCAGTTTGACTCTCAAAGTATTGGCTGTATAACGATCCAATTGTAATTATTATAATGCACATCTCTGCCTTCATCTATATTTATTTATGAGTGCGTATTCATTTCCTGGATCAGCGTTGCCTAGAAGGTTGAATAAATGCGTTATTTATATAGGTCAGTAGAGAGGCGTGTGTTTATAATTAACGTGTCGAATTAAATTAATTACTGACAACGACAATCGCCGTAAATGGCGGGGAGGAGCGGTTGCTTTGTTTTTCAAATTAACTTTGAACAAACCAAGATAGATGGATCTCAATGAAATAAAAACTGACACCACATCTTAGATTTCGAGATTTTGTCGTACGTTGAGGTCATGTAATCAAAGATCTACAATGCTTAAACATATCAATTGATTTCTGTCTAAATGTGTTCGGAAAATTCTGTTTATGTTTACTAATAAAGAATTCGTATCTGTCTGAAGCCGAAACTATACTTCTACTTCTATTACTATTCTTATCTCTTATCTATTACCAATGTAAATTTGGCGTCTGTCTATATGCAGCCTAAACTAAGCTGTATTAATTCTACCATACACAAATTTCCGAGTTAACTTTTAAGTAAAGTCTCGGCAGATGGTATTATAACGACAAAATGGATACTGCTCTCAACAAAATAAAAAAGAAAAGAAAAAGAGGAGATAATGCATGGAGTAGTATCCTGACAATAGAATAGATACTACACTACATTGAGTATTAGGGGTAGCAGTAGTATAGTTTCGGCTTCAGACGTAGATATATCAAATTTCTATTAGTAACAGATGCTTCTTACTACATTATAGCATTACAGTAGCACAAAACGTCTACGACATGTGACACAAAGCATCGAACATAAGGTTTCCGAAGTATCAAAAACTTAAAATAGTGATCGTTTTGTGCTGCCATATTTTATTCATAGTGACGCTAATATACAATAAGAAATGTTTATTTTTAGTAAATGATATATTTTCTTATCGAAATGCAGCAGACTATTAAAATTAAAGAAATGATTTTTAAGAAAATTCATTTTTTTATGACGGTTGATTCTGAAGAAACGTTATATTCTTTTTATTTTGAAAACAAACTCCAATTTCTAGTTTTAAAAAAGGACAATAAAAGATCATTGTAAATCTCCTGCAGTCGTAATCCATTTTAGGCCGAAATAGCATGACGGTTAAAACATCAGAAAGAACTCATTTTTAAACACCGAAATAACAAATTTCCAATACCAACACTCTCTTTTCGCTTAAAAATTCGACTTTTTTTTAACATCCATTGAATTCTATACATGTAAATTAGTTACTCATGTATTCAAATTAATTGAAACTTAGATGAATAGGTACGACTATTCATAAGGTGTTCTGCAATAGAATACCTGTGTATTATTTTTATTTTTTTACTCACCTTCACCCCCAAATAAGGTATATTGCCACTTGGACGTAAGAGGCTACTAATTGGGATCTTTTCCTAAGAAAGATTAAGCTGTTGGCTTACGTTACATTTGAACGTCTGCATATGAGTACAGTTAGAAAAGCAAATAGAAGGCATGGAATTCCAAAGTATATCTGTTCAAGAGAAGAAGCTATAAAGCTTTCCGGCATTTAGGGACCTCAACAGTAAAGGGGTCTGCTTTTGCTGCCAAGCGGGTTTGTGAGGGATATATACGTCGAGGGGGATCAAGGGCAATGAGTTCATCAGAACACATTCCATTAAAATACTTGTAAAACATGCACGGGGATGCAACATTGTCGGGTTGGGTTGAAGCCTAGTTGACAAAGTGGGACCTGTTAGATGGGAAACCTATTTTGAACTCTATCTAAGAGGGAGAGACTAGTGATAGATGCACCAACCCAGATGTGGCAATAATACTCCGTGCATAGATGAATGGTGGCCTTGTAGAGGTACAGGATACTCTCAGGTATGAGTAGTTTTCTAGCACGATAGAAGGAGCCCACCTTCTTTGCAGATGCTTTCGCAGTGTTCTCAATGTATTTGTTCCAGTTCATATTTCCTGTGAATGTCAAGCGGAGGAGTTTGAAGGAAGAATTCTTAGGTGGGAAGTTATTTGTCATGGATATCGGTGGTTGGAAAAGTGTCCTTGTAATTATTAGAAGAGAGCAACTTAGTCTTACTAACATTAAATGTTACCATCCATTTGGGGCCCCATTCCACTACAGTCTAGAGTTTATTTTCTAAAGATTCAACCAGTGTCTTAGATTTGTGTACATCCGTTCTTCCTTCATGCATATTATAGAGCGCTGTATCCTCAGGCAACATACCCATCTCGGACACAGTATTATCGGGGATGTCATTTATAAATATTAGGAATATTAGTGGCCTAAATATCGACACCTGGGGCACTCCCGCATAAATGTTATGCTGCTTGGACGAACGTCCATCAATGACAACCTAGATGGTCCTATTATCTAAGAAGGATCTAATTATATATTGTATTCGTCCAGTTATCCGTATGATTTAATTTTAATTAGCATCCCTTAATGCTAGACTTTGTCAAGGGCTTTGGATATATCAAGCCCTGGCCTCGTCCGCCTTATCCAGTGCATGGTATATGCGTTCAGTAGAATGACATTGTCTAAATCCGTACTTTTTGTCAGAGAGAAGATTGGCTTTTGCAAGGTGGTGGACTAGTACTTGATTTATTAGCGTCTCAAAGATTTTATCGATGAAGGGGAGGAGACTGATAGTGTGATAATTGAGAGGGTAGGTTCTTTTCATCAGAATTCGCGTAAACTGGTACAGCTAAAGCCATCTTCCAGCTATTAGGAAAGAAGGGTTTAGCAAGAGATTGTTGTAGAGTTTGGAAAGTATGGGGGATAACTTAGCTGAGCATTACTTAATTAGTATAGCAAGGATGAGATCAAGCCCACACGCCTAAGAGGTGTCAAATTTTTTATGATATTGCGAAGGGGTGATTTTTCGATCATCATTTGTGGTTTCTGTCTGCATAGGGAAATTTAATGGTGTATTTGGAGGCGAGCAGTTTCACCTTCTCAGTTGCCGTTCATGCAACCTTCTGGTTGCGGTATAGTGGAGGAATTATTGATTTCCCTTTATTCGGTGCACTAATATAAATTCTCCAGAAATCATGAATTCTTATCTTCTGCAATTCTATTTGATTATTTCAGCATGCCTTCATTTGCCTGTGGCTATTTTTCTTTTACAATAATTTCTAGCATCTGAAAATTTTTATCTATTTATATTTGGCTTATGACGTACTGCAGAGTACATGCTGTCTTTGTGCAATGACAACTGCACAATCTGTATTGAATCACATGCATGAGTGGGGCTTGTTATAATACTTCCGTGCTAGGTCATGTGCTTCAATGCTCGCTTTGCATCATTCAGTTGTTCCAATGGCATACTGTTTAGCAGGGAAATAGAAGATATTGGTCCATGAGGTATCTCTGATATGTTCTCTGATGACTTCCCAGCCATTGTCGTTTGGAGCAATAGCTCTTCACCTTGGGATTGGAATTTAAATGTGATATCAACTTATACCACTAGGTGGTTTGAGTTTCCGAATGGAATGTGGCCATTAGTCATGCACTTCTTCAGGAACTTTGGTAAAGAATATGTCTATAAATTAAGCTTTCTGGTTGTCACGATCTGGGAGGCGGGTTGAGAACGTGACTGTCTGTGAGAGAGAATGGGATATAGAGATGCTATAAGTAGAATGTCCAGCTGCATCTGTGAAATCTGAGAAAACTAGCCATTTTTATGGTGGACTTTAAAGTTACCAAACACATGCGTTTGAAAGTTACTATCTAAAGAGGATTGCTGCATCTATACTATCAGAGACATGATAAATTAGAGTACAGTCCTGACTTGAGAGAGAACCGCAGAGAAAATATAACTAACGCAGTGATGAAAGTCCAGTCGAAAATACATAAAATCCTGGTCATCCGATTCCAGACATAACTCTCTAGATAAGGGAAGGGTGCTTCAAATATAGTCTCCAAGCCCGCGCATATCTATCCGAGTAATTACAGCAAAGAGGGAGGTATCCCCTAATGTTAAAGTAGTTAGGGGGATGAGGAGTATAGGTTTATTTCACTTAATGCTAAGATCTCTGGAGAGTTTACTAAGAGGTAAGACTCTACATCATCTAGGTGACTTTTAACCTACGGATATTTGTGAAAGCGAGCTTCAAGGAAAGAGGCGAATTGGTTGTGTTTGGGTGGTTGCCGTGTTTGATCGTCGTATTTGTTGTGGTTGGCATTTCATGATGTTTTTGTTTAATTTCTGGTTGAGGAGCAAGTGTTGGGCAACGTGCGCCAGTTTTGACGCCAAGTATACACACACAATATATCCATTAGCCGAGTCCCACCGAAGATAACAGCAATGTCCCTTTCCATACTTGACATGGCACTAAAACTATCCCGATATTATACAACTGATAATAGAGCAACTGCTCTAAGCTTTACCAAAGAGTTAGGGCTCCAATACTGTCAGTCGGAAACAGCAGTCAGACAAACTGTCAATGAGGTACCGTCAACCTTCCAGACAAAACCGGCTCAAACTAGCTGAGTGAGCACAAGTAGCATGCAAGCCCAATTAGTTTGTGAGATAAAGAAAGAAGTTGGAGATAGGGAAAAGGCGTCCAATGTCCTAGTCAGAAAACAAGGCCAAGTATAGGGTGGCTCATGTGGGTACCTTGTATTGTACCTCTGCGTCTGACTTATATACAAAAAAGGAGTGTGAAAGTCGGCAATAGTCGATAATAAGCAATTTAGGTTTGCAAACCGGATAATTTGTTTCAGTCACAAGCTCTAGGAAGGTTGTCAAACTTGATTGAGGAGCCTCCCTCCTCCAGTCAGATTATCATTTTTTTCTCTCTCCTAGATGTATTACCTGACAATATCTACGAGCCCATCACTCAAGAAGGGTAAGCATGCGCCTGGTTTCTACACCAGGTATTTCTGCGCCCCGCATGGATGCGAATATTAAGTACCATCCTTGAATAAAGTTTTGTTCTATGCTAAATAAATAAGCGTAGAATTAGAGATATATTTCCCTATAACATTACGAAACCGTGTATGTGTGGTGAGAAAACTAATCTGTTTTAGCAATTAATTTGTTTTAAAGAGAAAATAAAATATTAACAAAGCAAGGAAATAAAAAGATGGTGGGATTAGAGTTACATATATGTTACATACAATACTGAATAGATAAATGTACTTAGCTTGTTATCCTTCGAGCGACCCAGGAAAGAACACAGACCAGTGTCTCCAAATGGAATGAATTTGAGTTACCAAGATTACAATCTATTTTCGAGTAGTTTTCCCCTTCTTGTATTTACTTGGAAAGATAATTTTCGATTTCTTTTTTATATTAATTTCAAAACATACAAACTCATTTTCTAAAAGTAATGAATGCTAGAAAATAGATTACGCATTTTAGAATTTATCTATTATATATATATAGATGTGTGTATGTATGTATGTGTGCCTGTGCGTTTGGGGGGGGTGAGGCGGAAATCTGGAATAAAAAAGACTTGTAAGCGAGTAGATAGCACGGAATATAGAAATAAAAAGAAAAGAAAAATTAGTAATATTTACTGGTTCACAAATTATCCAGAACGTCTGCGATAATATATATATATATATATATATATATATATATATATATATATATATATATATATATATAAAGCTGAACGTGTGTGTGTGTGTGTGTTTGTGTGGTCACTAATAGGCTCCTATATGGTTGACTATTTTAAAAAACTAATTACATATAATGATAGAAGATGTATCGAAGATCAAGAATGGGTATGTTTGATCTGACAGAACGGTGGTTCATTAAAAATTGTGGGATCTGCGTTCGCGCCTGGCCCCCAAGGTATGGAAATAAAATATGAAAAAAAAAACGTTTGCAAGTGTTTTTGATATAGATGTACATAAGAATATTTTGATAAGTATGTTTTAACTTAAATAGAAATGGTATAATAAAATTGTGGCGTCTGCGTTCGCGCCTAGCCTCAATAGAATGGAAATAGGCACAAACTTTAATAAAGACTTTTCATGTTTAGCTGTGATAATTATGTTTCAGTTTGAAGAAATATGGTATAATAAAATTATGGGGTGTTCGTTCGCGCCTGACCGCATGGAATGGAAATATGTCACAAAGTTTTACAAGGATTTTTAATATAGATCCACAGAATATTGTGATAAGTGTTTCAGTTTGAACAGGTATGGTATAATGAATGATGGGAGTATATATTTTATTTTTACTTTCATCATATTTTGCTTTGGTTTTGATACCCCCAACTTCGAAGCTATCTTTTACAACCCGTCCTTTTCATAACCTATCATACTTTAATAAATCGGAGTCCATTTTCTGTAGGCTGTTATTGAACCCAGTGAACGACAGGTACTTTTGCTAGTATATATATATATATATATATATATATATATATATATATATATATATATATATATATATTGTGCGATAAAATGCGAACCCTATCATAGCTCAAGATCCACTGGAACGTCGACAACGACGATGAAGAAAGAGGAACAGGAGGGAAGGGGGAGGATCGTACAATGTTGTAAGTGTTTTTCAAAATGTGTTATTTTCATAGCCTTAAAATCAGTTAATAATAATATCTGTCGCTGTTCATGACTTTGTCCTTTTTTCACATCCAATCACACCTTATATCAACATCTTTATAGAATGTCACATCAAAAAGAAGAAAATCTAATGCCAAGAAGTCTGCCTATAGGGAATATAAGGCAACACTTTCTATCGAAATTTTTGAATAATACTTTTCTTGGCGATTTGAAAACGGACGTTGTCGCGTTGAAAAAGAACATCCTTTCGCCGATTCGGTATTTATTGCTGAATTGCTTCATGGAGGTCATGCAACTGTTGAACAGTCACTCGGCATTTTTCGTTTGGTTTCATTCAAGCAAAACATAATTATGTCTTCTCGGTTTCAACATATTCACATGTTCTTTAAAGTTTGCTTG
This sequence comes from Euprymna scolopes, assembly GCF_053919585.1. NCBI lineage: Eukaryota > Metazoa > Mollusca > Cephalopoda > Sepiida > Sepiolidae > Euprymna > Euprymna scolopes. The sequence goes on along the minus strand of NC_136497.1, from coordinate 99,383,212 downwards.
AGATGTTCGTTACTTATTTGGGTTGAGCAATTCTTTTAACTGCTTCATATTAAGGCAATGATGACATTTCATCGCCAGTGATGAGAAAGAAAATGGTGTGACCGTATGTTGAGTGATGCGTTCTAATTCACGTAGTCATTCAATGCGTGTAGCAATTATGAACCTAATTTCTTACCTTCCTACATTGAACGAAGCTAATTTACCACAGTGTTGTGACTAGAATAAACTTCTTCCATAAATTCATTGGTTGTCTGACGTAGTTTTCGTAACGAAACTAGTTTAATCGCAATATCGATCAGGGTGTAACTACCGGCCAGTTTCAAGGAAAAGAGTGACGCATTAACTGATGTATATAGTTTTATTAAACATCGCGAAAACTGTAAAAGAAAATATTACATTTAATAAGGAATACATTTTAATATTAATTTCCGAAATAAACTTGATAAGTTCTTGAGATAAATTAATGAATGTCAATTACCATGTTGTCTTTCCAAGGGCCAGTAGTCAAAATGATGTGGAGTCGTTCTAGCCTCTTTCCCTACTTCCGCTTCGAGTCCGCAAAAAATAAGGGGAGAGCAACAACTAGTGATAAGGAAAGGGGGAGGGGTTATTGAAATTGATGGGACTACTATGGCCGCAGCTACACTCCCACCAAATTATCATCGATCATTGGCGAACCAGTTACTGATCGGTGGCAATTTCACTACAAGATCAAGTCTATTGCCTTATTTTAATTTTTTATGTGTTATTTTCTACTAATACAACTTATTTTTGGATTGGGCGTTCAGTAAATCTCTCAGCGTTGCCTTTTAACTTGTCCTGCCCCATTTGGAGTCTAACCTTTCGCACCAGACCATCTTTGCTGTTTATCGCATCCATCACTTTTGCCATTGTCCATTTGTTGCGAGGGAGATTGTCTTCCTTGAGGAGTACAATGTCTCCAGTCTTTATATTTCGACTGCTAGCGTGCCATCTTTGTTTGGTGCTTATGTTGGACAGGTATTCCCTTCGCCATCTGCACCAGAATTGTTCCACAAGGTACTGGACTCTGCGTCATCTCTTCCTAGCATATAAGTCTTCCCTTAAAATCTTCACAGGTGGTGGCATTGGTGCAGTTGTCTTCATTTATAGTAAGTGGTTTGATGTCAGGGGCTCGAGACTCTTTGGGTCATTTATTGCATCTACTGTGAGTGGACGGCTGTTTACAATCGTCATCGCCTCATACAAGAATTTCGTAGCATGAAATCATCCAATCTACCAGTTGCTGAAGCTAACAGTGCTCATTACACTTTTAACTGTACGTATTTGCCGTTCCCATACATCGCCCATATGGCTTGCTCCTGCAACATTCATTTTGAAGTCACATTGCTTCTCAGCAAGGAACCTTGCAACTCTGTCTTTGTCCAATTCTTTAATGCCTCTCTCAAGTTGACTCTTTCCACCTACAAAGTTCGTTCCTTGCTCACACTGTATTTGTTTCACTGCACACCTGAGAGCTATAAAACATCTCAAGGCATTTAGGAAAGCATCAGTGGAGAGGTCTTCCAGCATCTCTAGATGGATGGCTCTGGAGCTAAGGCATGTGAACAGAAGGCCATATCTCTTTATTTCCTTCCGACCATGTTTTATATAGAAGGGTCCGAAACAGTCTATTCCTATGTTGGAGAATGGTGGAATGGTTCGACTCTTTCAACCGGAAGGTCTGCCATGCGTTGTTCTTCCAAGGGTCTGCACATTTTCCGGCAAGTGACACAATTCTTAATATATTTTGCCACTATCTTACTGGCGCTGATAATCCAGTAGCCATTACCTCGAATTTCATTTAGCGTCATTCTCCGACCGTGGTGCTGTATTTTTTATGATGATATTCAATAATTAAACGAGTTATGATGCCTGCTTTAGGCAATAGTATTTGGTGCCTCGTCCCAATTGAAGTAGATTCCTTTAAACGCCCTCCAACTCTTAGAAGCCCATCTTTAATGATAGGTCGAGTTGGTAGAGCTCACTGTTTTCTTTTTTTTCAATTGCACTGGATTCTTACTGAGAACTCTGAACTCTTCTTCCCACGTTTCCCTTTGTGCAATACTGATGAGTGCAAAGGAGGCTGATTCTCTTTCTCTTACGCTGATATGACCTTACTGAGACTTGTTTGTCAGGCGTTTTATTCGAGCGACCACGTTCAGGATTTTATTCCAATTCGATAATCTGGAGAATCTGTCGAAGAAATGTTCTGTTTGAGTGACCATTGTTTTCAGAACTCTTACTTCAGGATCTCCGATGATGGGTTCAGGACACTCTTGGATGGTAATGAGCTCACGGTCCCATAAGAATTTTGGTCCGGCAAACCAATTTGAGCTAATCAGTTCTCCCACCGTTAGTCCTCTAGATGCATGATCAGCAGGGTTTTGTTTGGTATCAATGTATAACCACTGGCTAGGATCAGTGCTATCCCTAATTTTTTAACTCTATTGGCAGCAAAGACATGAAATCGTCTAGCGTCATTTTTTATGTAACCTAGAGCGACCTGGGAATCTGTCTAGAAATATTCTTGGTCCACCTTTAAGTCCAGTTCTTCCTTCAGGAAGTTACTTACTGCTGCTGAGATGGTAACTGCGATTAGTTCGAGACGAGGCACAGTGACAACCTTAATGGGTGCCACCCTAGCTTTACCCATGACCAATGTGCAATGCACTTTCTTCCTTGCAATAACTCGCAAATAGGTACATTGGTCATATCCAATACAAAGATGATTAATCCCAGATAATATAGGCCCAATTAAAAAAAAATAGAGCTACACCATTTATTCCGATGCTTTTTTTTAATTGGGCCTATATTATCTGGGATTAATCATCTTTGTATCTGAACTAGTTTGAGGTTATTCATATCTCTAATCCATGACTCTCACCTTGGTTTTAGTTCAGAAGGAAGGGGCTCATCCCGTCCAACCCCTTGTTTACACATCTCCTGTAGCACCCTCTTACCGACTAGAACAAAGTGTGCAATAAATCCCAATGGATCATACACACTCGCCACTGTTGCCGGAATTCCACGTCGGGTAGCCGCTCATGGATGTTGAAAGCAAATGTATCCGTGTCCGGGTTCCATTTTACCCCTAGTACACTTTGTGCTGGAAAGATATTGTGATTTAGATCTACTTCTTTGGTTGTGGTGTCGCTATTGCCTTCCAAGACTTCCTCTAAGAGTCCTTTCTTGTTTGACACGAACTTATGTAAATGTAGTTGACCCTTCGCACAGATTTCATTTGCTTCACTGATCAACTGTTTTGCTTCTTCATCTGACTTAACACTGATGAGTCCATGATCCACATAAAGTTCCAGAGGGTACTCACTTTGATACTTGTTGGCTAGGTATTTGAACCCATAATTCGCACAACCAAAAATGTGGACTCACATACGGTATTTCTTTCAGTTCGGTTTTTGTCTCCATCCTTCCACCAGAGGAATCTAAGAAAGTTTCTATCTCCAGGACTGACATGAAAGCGATAAAACATCTTTTCTACATAACATGTAAGAGCGATGCAATATTCTCGGAACCTGCACAGCACTCCAGGTAGTGCATTGATCAAATCAGGTCCTGTCAGGAGGTGATCATTTAACGATGTATTCTTGAATTTAGCAGAACAGCCAAACACAACTCTGATTTCCCCAGGTTTTCTTGATGGTGAGGAATGTACCATGTGCTACCATCGTTTGACGCATCACAGGCTTCTCCAGCATCACCTTCGTTGATTATTTGCTCTATGAATTTGATGAAATCTTCTTCAAATTTTGGATTTTTTGTAAATTTGGCCTTGAGGTATTTAAGACGAACTTCGGCTAAGTGTTTATTTTTTGGAAGACGTGCACGAAAAGGTAAAGGCATTTCTAGATGCCCCTCAATGTTTAATTTCTTCCTTTAATATCTGGAGAAATTCTATGTCTTCTTGAGGCACAGTCTTTTCTTTGTGGTTTATATCACAGAAGTCCATCTCCAAGGCGCTTATTACTGAGGTATGTGTAATAGGTGGAATCTCCTTGGAAGAGATTCAGTAACAATGTCCAGATTTCGGAGAAGGATGGAGCTTCAATATGGTAGCAAGTTTGTCAATTTTCGTTCAGTCTGTGGAAAGTTTTTAGCAGACACACAAACACACATACATACATTCAAACATACATACATACATACATACATACATACATACACACACACATTTTCGCTTTTATATATATAGATTATAGTTTCTATTCCTTCATCTATTATTATTATAGTTTCTCACACTGGTGGTCGTCGAGAAAAGCGCACGGGCTTACAAGTGTAAAACTAACATGGGAAAAACAAAATGAAACATCGACTCTAATGCTTTACACATATATCGGTTGGGTTCTGTATATATGTATGTATGTATGTATGTATGTATGTATGTATGTATGTATGTGTGTGTATGTATGTGTGTGTGTCACTACCAACACTTTACACGCCCATATCTACATCTTGTCGAGGCTGGGTTTGTCTGTGGACGTCTTTTTATCTTGATCGTCGAATTTTTTTCTGAATTGGCCCGAGCCACAATCTGTTGTATTCAGCGTCCAGATCACAACTGTCCCTAGAACCTCAGAGAGACCAACTGTCCAAGTTCCAACTAATGACTGTCGTTAAGTCCAACTGTCATCAAATCTGACTCATGACTGTCGGAAAGGCTCGTAAACCATTCCTAGTGTCGCTATCTCATAGTCACAAAACTCGTTGTTAATTCTAAAGTACCCGCAAACCAAATCTAAATATATCTTAGGTCCATTTTTGATCCGTCTGTTCGTCATTCTTTTGTTTATCTTCCTACCTATGGTCTACTAAAAACCTTATTTTCTATTTCTTCTGTTAAGATGAGACTTTTAATCAATTGGTATCCAAAGAATGCCAGTACTTACACACTGTCTCGAATATTAATAGAATCCAGAGCCATTCCCGCAAATGGCCGAAGCAATTTAGGATTTTAAACCACTTTCTTTTCACTCTCTCTCTCTCTCTCTCTCTCTCTCTCTCTCTCTCTCTCTATCTATCTATCTCTCTCTCTCTCTCTCTCTCTCTCTCTCTTATATTTTTAGGTAGAATTTTCAATTTTAGGTAGAATTTTCATTTTTTTTTAGGGGATAATTACTTTTAAATCTAATCCTAGTCTCATTCTAACCTAATCCTTTGCATGTAATCTGTCTTTTTACATTTTTTTGCAGCTTTCAAATTCTAAATTTCTCTGACCATTTTTAGGATGAGTAAAAATTCTCCATTAATATTTCCGGCCTTACTCCGTTAATACTGAACTTTTGTAGATGCTCATTCATTAAACAAATGTGTAAACTATGCGACTACATATACAAATGTTTGAAGGGCAACATATCCTGTATTTTGCTTTTTATTTTATTCACAACTGAATTGTTTCTTGCATTTAGCTAAAATCTTTAAGCGTGTACTTACTTAACTAAACAAATGTAATCAGATTAAGTTAGACATACCATTTGCTTGTAATATATAGGTTCTGTAAATCGATATTTTTGAGTGCAGCTATTCCTCCTGCTTTGAGAGACAATGAATATCTACTAAAAGGTTGCCTGCGTGGACACAAATTAAGCAGATTGAAACAAGTAAACCTTTTTAAAAGCCTTTATAATAATTATTATGTAAAGCACTCTAAACAATCGATAATATTTATATAAGCACATATAATCTCAAAACATGTCCCTTCGGTTTTCAAGGATCGATAGCATATAGGTTAGAGGCCGAGACTGATCAGAAGGAGTCCGTCTTTCTAATTAGTTTGAAGCACTTGTTTGTTTAATCAAATCGATAAGTTGTGATACAGCGAAACGAATTGTTTGTTAATGATTATATATGTATATATATATATATATAAGAGTTTATTAGGAGTTCACAATTTATATAGGACAGAGAAGAGAGTTCCTAGTAACCCGAGACGTCTTTCGTTATCCTCATCAGGGGCAAACAATGGCATTTTGATTTTTAAAAAGAAAGTAAGTGGAAGAAATTAAAAATAAGGTGAAAATGAGAAGGGCATATTTACAATTACCATAAAATAAATATGTTCAGGGAGAAAGAAAAAGTAGAAAAAATGGGTCATTCTATATATATATATATATATATATATATATATATATATATATGCAGTCATCCACATACAGTACTCTTTCGCTGCTTCACAGCTACATAGTGCGGCTAGACAAGCAACTGTCTCAAGCCAGAATCGAACTCGACCGCCCATATGACAATTGGTGCTTCTAACCGTTACGCTATTCGGCTGCTGTTATGCGGGCAGTGAATTAACAATGTTTTGACATTGTCCATATATATATGCATATATATATATATACATATATATGTTATATTGTTATTATTATTATTATTATTATTATTAGACGATACCACTTGTGCGCGTATGTTATGTGAGTTCTTATTAGTAAAGATATGAGTCTTAGTGAGAGTTCTTGTCTTATTACATATGATGTTGTATCTTAGAGAGAGAGATGTGTATGTAATGAAATTTTATAACACAGACATATAATAACAATACAGTTTACCTTTTTGTAGAAATCACAAACACAAAGATGAGCTTTATCACAAAACATATGATGAATTTATTTCCTTACGACCGGTCGTGATTTCCTCATTAAGAACTCAAAGTTTCACATTTAAGTTTCTGAAGTGACGTCTCGCTTCAGACGTCCGCCTGTCTCTGAGTTTTCTCACTGACCGTCTTCCCTGACTGTCTCTCCTGACTGTCTCTCTGACTGTCTCCGCGACCAACTACATCCCACTTCCTATATTGAGAAATCCATGCATCCCGGCCACGTGAGCAAAATTCACGTGTTTCAACATGCGCGACTTTGCACGTTTCCGACATTGATTTCCCAATAACCTATTTTTCTAGTGTTGTTTCCACAAAGGAATTTAACCTCCATATCTAATTTATTTAACCCATATTTTATTATCCACATTCTTTTAACAATTGAATAGTTTATTTATTATTTATTTCATCCCAATTAACAATTTACTGGACATTCCATTTAAACTTATTGTTCTTTAAAACTTATGTTCAGGGTTCGATTTCTGCTTTCTCTTATTTTCATTTTAACTAATCTCTCTATTTTTATACTTACATGAACAGGGGACAACCCTTATCATGTAACATCCCTCCCTTCCATATTTCACAAAAAAATGTATGCATTTTTAACTTTAGTACATTTTTTTACATCTACACAACCACACGGCTAGAAAGATCAGGCTAAAAAAACACAAAAAAAATCTCTTTCAGTCAGCCCTTCACGGCCGACTTCACAATTATTTATTTTTTTTATAAGATCAGAACCTTTCTGATCTTTGTGGCATTTACTTTTTGGGTGTAGGGTATTTACCTATGATTCACATCAGCTATTTTCCAGCCACCCATATGCCGCAGACTAGAGGTTGAAATGGACGACTTCCTTCGTCTCAAAAGTGTTCTGATCTCTCTTTCCGCATGGTTAGTCTTATCAAGTATGGCTTTGTTTTTTTTATTCTATAACTATCTCATACGGGACATACCAAAGCTCATATACTTAAATCTTTGTGGTTGGCTTCAGGAGTTTAAGATATACCTTTTTTTCTCTCATACGGATTCACTCGGATTTCCTTGCTTGGATTCTTGAAACTTCGACGAGGATTAAGAAATATCACCCCTAACTAACTAACACGTTTCCTGCGACCAACAACTTAATTGCGCCTAAATTCTATCTAATTACCAGATTTTTTTTCTTTTCTCTCACCAGGGCTTCCAAGATCCAGCAGATATATCCCACATTCATGCTTCTCTAAAAAAAATACAAGGTTATATCTTTCTTACGTAATCTACGGCATATTTTTGCCTGTCTCTTACTTTATTAAGCTATATGTGATTGCCTCGGGACTACCTCTCATCGGTTTACTGGTCCCCTTAAGAATTTTCGTATTCTTTCCAACGCCTGTTTATTAATTAAGCCAAGACTTACTACTTTGCTTGGAGTCGTTACGTGCAACCAGCTTATTTTAAGCACTTAATTAACCAGGTTCCCAAATTTTTCGTATAGGGGCACTTCTTGTGCTTATCAATCCCTACCAAGTCACTTTTCTTGGAGAAAAATTTTTAGGATCTCTAAAAAAAAAAACAACAAAACCAAATGCTAAAACAAAACATCTTTCTTACGGCTTATCACATCTAAAAACTCTCCAAATACCCGTTTACGTAATTTTAATTCTTGTCCCCCTTCTAAAATTCTAACTGAATCTGTAAGCCAACCATACGTCTTAACTTATTTTCTACTAGATCATTTTAATCTAATGTATATTTACGGATAACTTTGAATTCTTGCTGTGAAAATCATAACATTACATACATAAGACAATTTACAATATTTGTTCAACATCATAAAAACATTTTCAAAAAAAAATACCTTAATACATTTAAACATTTTGCAACAGTTATAACTTTTTTTTTAACAACAAAAAAAATCAACTGTAACAAACAACAATTCAACAGTCTGTCCAAAACAATTGTCCCTTTTTTTTTCTCAAAAACAAAATAAATGAACACACAAAAGCCGAAAAGTTCACTATGAACACAAAATGCATTTCCAAACAATTTACACGGTGTTTCAGAGAGTACATGCGACCTTTGAAATTCCTGTTTTGATTGACAGATTAAATTCAACAATTCGTCCAAACGATTTCATATTAACACAGATTTTCTAATGACACTTCTACAACTTTACAAACAATAATGGATTACACAATCTCTGCATTTGCGTGTATGTGTGTGTGTGTGTTTTTTTTTAACAGACCAATTCATTTATCAATGAATTACGCATGGTGACTTGTTTACTATTTTTTCCATTACTACGAATTTCTTTTTACGGCATATCGGCCTTTTCTTCTTTTTCTTTTTAATATTTCTTGCATCTTTTGTTTTCTGTGTGCGTGTGTGTTCAAATTTTTTTTTCTTTTCTTTTTTTCTTCGCATTTCTGTGATCGTGTAATTTTTTTCTTTTTCATTTTAATTTATTTTTTTAAATTATGTTGGACCCTTTTAAAACGTTGTGTTTCTTTTTCTTTTTCGAATTCTGTGATCGTGTATTTTTTCTTTTTCCGTGGTATTATTTATTTATTTTTTTAAAATTATGTTGGACCCTTTTAAAACGTTGTGTTTCTTTTTTTCTCTTTTCTTTTCGTGGTATCGACCCCAGGTTCGGTTTCTTTTTTCTTTAAACCCACCCTTGCTGGGTGGTCTAGTCATTTACGGCACCAAATTGTGATTTGTTATATGGTTATTATTATTATTATTATTATTAGACGATACCACTTGTGCGCGTATGTTACGTGAGTTCTTATTAGTAAAGATATGAGTCTTAGTGAGAGTTCTTGTCTTATTACATATGATGTTGTATCTTAGAGAGAGAGATGTGTATGTAATGACATTTTATAACACAGACATATAATAACAATACAATTTACCTTTTTGTAGAAATCACAAACACAAAGATGAGCTTTATCACAAAACATATGATGAATTTATTTCCTTACGACCGGTCGTGATTTCCTCATTAAGAACTCAAAGTTTCACATTTAAGTTTCTGAAGTGACGTCTCGCTTCAGACGTCCGCCTGTCTCTGAGTTTTCTCACTGACCGTCTCCCCTGACTGTCTCTCCTGGCTGTCTCTCTGACTGTCTCCGCGACCAACTACATCCCACTTCCTATATTGAGAAATCCATGCATCCCGGCCACGTGAGCAAAATTCACGTGTTTCAACATGTGCGACTTTGCACGTTTCCGACATTGATTTCCCAATAACCTATTTTTCTAGTGTTGTTTCCACAAAGGAATTTAACCTCCATATCTAATTTATTTAACCCATATTTTATTATCCACATTCTTTTAACAATTGAATAGTTTATTTATTATTTATTTCATCCCAATTAACAATTTACTGGACATTCCATTTAAACCTATTGTTCTTTAAAACTTATGTTCAGGGTTCGATTTCTGCTTTCTCTTATTTTCATTTTAACTAATCTCTCTATTTTTATACTTACATGAACAGGGGACAGCCCTTATCATGTAACATATATATATATATATATATATATATATATATATATGTATGTATATATATATATATATATATATATATATATATATATATATATATGATTGTTGAGCTGGATTAAATCCGACGATATGAAATAAAATGGAGGTGGAAGGACCTGGATACTCAACGTTTTGCCCGATTTATGCGGGCTTCTTCAAGAGGGATGGTCATTGATTCCATTTTATTTCATATATATATATATATATATATATATATATATATATATATATATATATATATGTGTGTGTGTGTGTGTGTGTGTGTGTGTGTGTGTGTGTGTGTATATATATATATATATAAATATTGTTATTAAAAAAACTCGTAAAATGGTACGAGTGAGGAATGATATATCCCGCAAATATACAGGAAAGAGAGAGAGGAAAAAGGGGAATATTTGTATATCTCACAGAAAATATACATAACACAGAGATTAGGAAAGTTATATATATATATATATATATATATATATATGTATGTATATGTATATATGTATATATATGTATATATATGTATATCTGTATATATATATATATATATATATATATACATACATATACACATATATAGATATGATATCTTCCTACAAAATCACCTAAAAGAACCAATGTTTTAATGAACCTCTTCTTCCGGCTAAGAGAGGGCCTGAGACGTGCAATGAAAACAAATTGTTGATAGTCTGTTTAAGTTGGTTAATGAAATGGACATATTTTTTCCAACCCATGCCAACTTAAGATATACAGGACATTTACAGAGGCCAAAGGTTATATCTTTATTATATTGATTAATTTTGAATTTAATACATTTATCAATAATGAATTCGGGGTAGCAATTATCGATCAGGATTTATTTAATTTTAGTAATTTCGGTATCTAGTCGACAAGGGGAACAGATAACCAAAGCCCTATGTACTAACATATAAATCAACGTCAACCTGATAGTTTTAGGTGTAAATGAACACCATTATCAACCATTATAGGTTTAACAAAGTTAAACCTATAATGGTTGATTTTCCATATATAGAGATAAGAAAATCACCTAATAACTTGTTTTTCTGCAACGTATATCAGTCATTTACATGGTCTACTCTGTTCTTTTTTCTTTGCAGAATGCCAGCCTGTATTGTCCTCTATATTTCATTTGGCGAGTTTAGTCATTGATGAAACTATCTCGAAAGTTGAGCATAATATAAAGCTCAACCTCAGCAGTGCCATATACCAAATGTCATTCCGCGTATAGGATCTTTGCTTAGCTTTTTCCTAGTTCATCCACTGTCCCTACTGTTACTCATCTTACGTGCCTTTTTCTTTCCTTTATACTGTTTATTTTCTGAATGACAATCTCTGCAGGAAAATATGTTGGTATTATCAGAAAGAAAAGTCCAAATAAAGAATTCCTAACCGTTATGTTCTACTCGCAATTCTCGTTATCAAAATCCAGCTTAAATCTAACAGAAGTCCCTTCTTTAAAACAAATAATTTCCAACTTCTTCCAAAGAAATAATTTCTAACTGTTACGTTCTTCTTCTCGTAATTCTCGGTATCAGGTCCCACCGCACGTCTGTCAGAACTTACTTCCGCCAAAGAGACTCCCTCTCTCTCTCTCTCTCTCTCTCTCTCTCTCTCTCTCTCTCTCTCTCTCTCTCTCTCTCTCTCTCTGACACACAGGCTTTTTATTAGAAAAAAAAACGACTGCATATTTCCCACAAATCTCACCTCACGTGACCACCAGTCCACAAATAGCAGAAGTGCACATTTTTTTCTTTCTTTATCTCTTTCTTGAAACGGATGGCACGTTGTACAAGGTCAGGTTTGTACTACCTTTTAATAATGATTTCGGCGACCGTTGGCTAAAGCCGTAGACCATCATTGAATGCTGGTCATTCTCAGCCCAGAACTTTCTACTTGAGTGAGTGCGGTGACTTCTTTGAGAATTAGGTTTTCTTCAGCTTCACTTATAGCGTTTCGGACTTTTCACTTCCTCCCTGTT
>NC_136497.1:99218560-99366060 GCF_053919585.1 Euprymna scolopes | reverse complement strand
ACGCTGAAACCTTATTATAAGCGATACTAAAAATACAATTACGTAAGATTTCTAACCGATCATGGTTTATTGTACGAAAACCATTTACCATCGCATCCACGAGGGTAAATGGTTAATAAATAAAGGGTTCCGTTCAAAATTCCATAACGATTCCCGACTTCAACAAGATGCGTTTAACAAGGGTTACATTACTTGAAACGTCGTTAGAATAACATCCAAGATGAGAACAGTATTCCGAAAAATCTAAATAATAAAAAGTTGTTTTTTATGTGTTATGTATTAAATTGGATAACCTATTTGTATGTAAGAAGAATTGATTGAAATGTGTAAAACTGAACTCCACTAAATGGAACTAAGTGTTGGTCATTTCTTTAATATTAATGAAAAGTTAGTATCTCTCTGACACCGAAACTGTATTATTATTTCGCTATCTGAAACCGAAACTATACTATTACTATTTCATTGCTCAATTCATTTTACTATACTACTTCAAACTATGGTACAATCTTTCAATGCTCCATTTAAGAGAAGGAAATATATGTTCCGTAAACATATAATCTTCCCATTAATTACCTCCACCAACAGATGGGAAACAGATGATAGTGTAGTATTTGTTGTGTAGGCAATGTACTAGTTTGCATGGATTACCTCTCCCACTTTGGGGCGGGAGAAGAGGGCAGTGAAGTATTCATTCTGTTATCATAAGATCATTTTCCCAGGAATTACCTTCGCTCTTGGGCAGTAGTTTAGTATTAGTTCTGTTTTCATGAGATTATTTTCTTAGGTATTACTTCTTTTTTTAGAGAGCAGTGTAATGTATATTCGTCTGTTATGATACCATCTTCTCAAACATTACCTTCTCATTGTAGTATGTGTTGGCTCATAAAATATACTAACAAAAACCGTGTGCCGTCACTGTAATGACGTCACTCTAAGAAAAAAGGCAAAGACAATAAAAAGGAGAGAGGGCACGTTAGAGAAGACGATCACGTTAGAGACGTGGATGACGTCACAGCCGTAACAAGAAACCACGTCTGGCGGGAGAATAAGTAATAAAAGTTAATTTTTTTTTTACCTAAAACAGGAGTTGAAGTACTTTCCTCATTCCTAATCTTTCTCTCCTTTGCGACTTAGTCTGCAACTTGGGAGTTCCAGATGTTTACATCTTAACACATGTAATGTTACGTTTCTTTTTCGTTTTGTTTATTGATCCCCTCCCATCTTCTTGTCTGTTTTTGCTTACGTCAAATAACGTCATGTAAAAATTTTTTATATTTTTTAGAAGCTAATTCAATTCAATGAATCATTATATATCATTAATAAAATCGGTTTTCGAATAAAATCGATACCGTTGGGTCAGTATATTATATTAGCTATGGAATTCATGTATGAGCGTGACACTTGTGACGTAAAGAAAATAGGGTTTTTTTTACATAACAGAAACATTTCTATGAAAGTATATTAAAATGAAAAATCACGGACAGATCACTCAAACCTGAAAAAAAAATCCTCCCTATTCATGTAAAGTTACCTATTTTCCAAATAATCGCTCAAAAATCGAAAATTAAAGATGATTTTCCGCCGACGAAAGTCATTTAGCAGCAAAAACGCACATGAACCTACCAATGAGAAATATAAGAATGAAAAACCCATATTGGAATCCTTAAATCAAGTTATAGAAACTTAAACTCTAAAAAAATATAATTAATAAACCCTGAAGCAAAAAAATAAAATAGAACTAATATTGAAACAGATTAGTAAATGTGTCAACAAATTCATTGTTCTCACACAACTATTTTGTATCTAGAAATGTAAACAAAAAATAAAAAAGAAGGAAGGAAAAGGGACGGATTTGGAGTATAGTAGTAGTAGTAGTAGTAGTAGTCTTGGCTTTACTACAATTTTTGTTATGTTTGTCAACGGGTTAAAGTTGTTTAGTTGTAAGAAAATAGCGACAGTATAGTTGTAATAAAGAATAGTTGAAAAACACCCCCACTCTCTCCATGTTAAATAATAATTTTGAATTAATAACGTTAATATTTCAGTGCGCAGGTCAAAATCTGCAAAAGAAGCGATTTATGTTTAATTGTTTACGTTGTTATGGGTTAATGTTTATGCGCGCATGCGTAACCGGATGTCGTAACCCGGAAAGTGGGTTATATCACTCGGTCATTTGAGTTTTTAATTATATAGATTTGATTTGATTTTTCAACATCGAAATAGGTGTGTTACAAAATAAGTGTTACGAAACAATAGCTGTTTCGTGACTTTTTTAAAATTAGTTTCTGTGAAGTGTAATTGAATTAGTTTTTATATAAGTTGCTCACAACATTAATTAAATAAAAATGCGTAAGTTCTTATACTTAACAAAGAGGTTAAGTTTTTAATAACAGTTAATCATGAATTGCCGCGGACAGATGATATATTTTCTGGCCATTTTATTACATAGATAAATCCCATTCTGTGAAGCATTTACGTCAACATAATTCGCTCGACGAAATTCACCCAGAAATTTGATTTCCAACTCCCGAATTCTTTAATTCTTAGAAAATAATTCATCGAATATTATACTGTAAATGTACTTTAACAACTGTTTTTAATCTCAAATATGTTTTTTTTTAAGCATCATTTTTTACTAAAACTTCAAGAAATATTATTGTATAAAAATTGTTTATTTAAACATCATTATTTTTAATTCTCCTTAACCAAGGACAATGATCACTCGAAGATAAGGGCTAATGAGATTGTCGGTTGAATTATGGAGAATACTGTGAGGGGATGGGAGACGATAAATGGAAGGAGCCAAATTTGATTAATTAAGAGGACGACTTGACAAGTATTTGTTTACATCAGACTTGAAAATGTCTGTCAACTGCAAAGTAGCTGCGTGTTATTGTATTGCAAAGATTGGAAATAAACTCTGTTCATGGAAGTTCTGTTTAGGTTTTAGAGGCACTCAAGAAGAAGGTAAGGTTCCTTGAGGTGGGTTGTAGGTAGATGAATTCTTGCTGTGAAAATGTTACATACGGAACAAGAGATTAGACTCGGTTGAGAAATTGAGAAACCACCATGAAAATAATGATAAACTAGAGAAATACTAGCAACATCTCTTCTGTCAAAATAGGACTGTAAGGGATAGAAAAGGCTATTGCTCACTAGATTGTAAAGTTGATTCTTTACTCTGTCAAGGCAAATAGTGCTCTGAGTGGCACTTCCTTTGATGTGGAAGTGGTATTCCACCTGAATGTGTGTATCTGATTTTCATACTTTTTTTAACAATTAAAATCATGCACAGTCGATTATTTCTTGTTTTCGTTGCTAAAAATTGCATCAGTAATTCACCTTATACAACATGGTTTATCCGTCTTGGGTGTTATTGGCACAGCGTTTCGGTCGCTGCACCCCGCAACCTTCTTCGGGTGTTGATTACATGTTTCCTTTTCTCTACTAAGGAAAAGAGGGGTTAGCTATGCATTGCAAGAATTAAACTTAAAAAGAAAAATACACGTGGGTATTGATCCTCTGTTTCGTAAAACATTTTTTCACTAATATTAACAATTAGTATAGATATCCCGAAAAATTGAGTCATAGAAAACCCTTAAAAATATCTTAGTGACTCCTGATGATTGAACTTTCTTTATGATCTACAGACACACCCTCAAACCCATGATTCGAATTCTTGCAATGCAGTGCTTACCCCTATTTTCTTTAGTAGAGAAAAGGAAACATGTATTCAACACCCGAAGAAGTTCGCGGAGTGCAGCGACCGAAACGTTGTGCCAATAACACTCAAGATGAGAATAATCGTCCGATTAATCAAAATAATACGAACATTCATATCTCATCTCAAAAATTCAGAATTGCATAGTTTATACGATTCAGAGTTATTTTCAACTTTAAAGCACATTTTTGCAATGTATTTGCATATTTAAATTTTATTTTTATTTCTAATACAACTTTAGGAAGTTCTTTTTATTACTTATTAGCAGTCTTCTTCTGTTCTCTATCGCTTTGCAATTTTATTCCTATACATGACTTTAAAATCATTGAAACAAAACTGATTGACTGAGAAGAAGGTAAAAAATAAAAAGAATGTGATTACTAATACTACTAATAACACTACTATTTAAATAATATTTGAATGTTTTGTCTTATTAGCATTATTATTTTTATTTATTTTCATTATCTCCACGATATTTTCGCCAACTCCATATTTGACAAGGTCAGATGTATAGTTGGGGAAAACGTTCTTGTCGCACCAACTGAATTCGAACTTGACACACCCATGTGTTCATTCTGTGACATTAACCACTTACCCGCCGTCATTTACAAGTTATTTCATTATATAAATTGCATCACCAATCGTCATGTTAAAGTTATTTAATGAACTTTTTATAAACACCATCTAAAACATAAATAACCACAGTGTCAATAAAATTGTCGCTAACGCAAATTCATTCACGCCATCATTGCTTTGTAAAGGTGATCACTGAGTTTCGATTATTATTCATCATCATTGGTTTCCCCGATATTTCTCTAGTCAGAATTCTTTATAAAATAATCAGGTACTTACGACAGGGAACACGTGAAAGTTGCCAACATCCTAAGTCAAAGTGCTTTTGTGAAACGATTGAATTCGAATTGGAACACCCAAGTTTGTGTCGTTAACTACTTAACACCCGTCACTCCCCGTCGACTATTACTATTCCTGTAATAAAACGCATTACTATCTTGAAATATAAAGTAATTCAAGTTAACTAAAATATCCATATTTTTAAAACAAAATAAATATTCTATATGGATATTTTATTACGATCTGATTTCGTGATGCGTTTTTTTTTATTCCACATTCATATATATTCAATTTTTGGTTATAATAAATGAAAACTATTTCTCTTCCATTGTGTGTACCTAAATAAACACAATAGGAATCGAACCCAGCATGGTCAAATTTATATTCCAGGATCGTATCCACTACGCCAATGACCCTGCCCCGGTGCGTGGAGTACTGTTGCCACATCTGAGCTGATTAAATAACCACTAACCTCTTCTATTCTGACAATGTGCAAAAAATATTTCTAACCTGATAGGCCATGCACTGTCTGCAATGCTCCGGCAACTGTCGCATCGGTGCAGACCTGCATCCTCGTGCTTGGTTCATAAGTACTCCCGCAGAATTTACTCCGATGAGCTTACTGAACTTGTATCCCTCTCCCAATATGAATATCCGATGGAAGGAAAGCCCCACCCTTTATCAGGATATGTTCCTAGATGACTTTGGGATTACCGCCATGTTCTCTGTTTCCTTGACCCTATAAACATGCAGAAATTTAAATGTACTATGAAGAAACATCTTGCTACCCAGCTTCCCACCATGTTTTCCCCCTTACCTCCCTCAAAAAAAGAAAAGATCTGATCTCTTTTCACGGTGGCCTCAGTGGCAATATGCCTGGTTTTGAGGGGTATAAAATAAATGAAAAAATATATAAAGGCTGTCATTTTGTAAATTGCGTACAAATTGAACATATTTCTATTCGAATTGCGCATGTGTTTTCCCTGTGCATAAACACGAAAGCAAAAAAAAGTAGTTATTTTGTAATTCTTTCTGTCTTTCGTCTTCAACAAACGTTCCATCGATGTAAATCAAGCGAACTACATTTTGGTTTCTGGTTTTTGTATTAAACTCATTCCAACGCGTTTGATGTTTTTGTTTATGGCTCCGTCTATTATTACAAACGAGGGCCATTCTTACTTAAGTAGGCAGTAAATATTACGGAATCGCCCAGACCTGCGTCAGCTGTGCATTTCTCGTGCTCGAGGGGCTGGGAGGCTGGCGGCGGGGTTGAGAAGAAACGGATAGGAAGCTTCAGATGGAAGGTCTCAAACGCTCAACTCATAAGACATAATCGGCTTTGGATATCAATCAAAACAATAAAATACGAAAATCTTTCTATAGTCTCCTCTTTCAACCAAAGAATACAATTAACCATTTGAATCAGATTATGGTTACTCACTAGGAGTTCTCACACAGGTTATTATCAGAGATTATTGACTGATGATAACCTGGTGTTCTTTGGAGTCTGAATAACAGTAAGTCTCTCCAGATTTTCAGTAAGCTTCACATCTTTCAACAATCTTTGCAAATGACATAGCCTTATAACTACAGTCGTTTACCATTGATTTCTCGCTGGCAACGACCATTAGTCTTCACTAGAATGTGGCTGTCAATAAACCTTCCGACACTCTTCGGACTCATCCAGCGGAGGTCTGGACAGCGTTTTACATCTTTGAATCTTTCCATCTTTCTGGAGCATTTACGACTATTTTGTGGAGTACCAGCCAAAGCTGATACCTTTTGGTGGAAGGTTGGAGCGATTATAAGATTTTTTGCAGTTTCAATTTCCTTGGTCCAATCTAATAGTCTTTTTTTTGTTACTTCGTTTGAAGTTCTCATGTGACTGATTAGTATTTATAGTTTGTGAGTTAGATTTCGCATTCGAGTGATTTCTTAAGATTTTATCTGTCTTCATTAATACCGCTCGCTGTGTAGTCTCAATATTCTCCTTAATTCCAATTTCTCCTCGTCTTTGTTTTTTCGAGTTATTTTGCACGGCTATCAGTAACGATTCAGTTTCTCTGATCACATGACCTTTATTTAGCCATCACCATGTGTTTTCATTATCTTCTTTTCCTGCCATTCTTATGGGTTGTCCACGTAGCTGTTTATCTTTCCACTGATTTTGTTGTTCCCTGTATTGTTTGTTTACTTGGCCGTGTGATCAATATGTTACAGGGAAAGGCTGTTCCCTTTCCATGTAAATAAGACTATTAAATAAGTGAAAATGAGATTAGGAAAAGCCGAGAATCGAAACTTTGTAAGCAAGATTAAGAATTGGAATGTTAGAATTTTGTTAAATTCTATTAGAATAGTTAGATATTGTTTATATCATAAAAAGAATTGATTGTTCATACTTTTAGAAAACTGAATATTAAAAATGTCAGCTAAAGAATGAACAATACAAATTAAAAATATATTGTTAAAAAAATAGGTTAGCATTATATGTTGGGAATTTTTGTTGTTGTTAAAAGTGTGTTTGGAAAAACATGCATAGCCACGTGAATTGGTCACGTTTGGGAAACATACTTCTGACGTCATAGACGAAGGGAGATTCTCAGTATAGGAGCTAGAGTTAGTTAGTCAGAGAGTCAGTCAGAGGAGTTAGCAGAAGAGTAGAGCCGAGAGCAGTTGAGTTGGGTTGAGTTGGAGAGTCCTTTGGAAGCGGAAGGGAGAACGGTTAAACTATGTAGATCCAAATGTGAATTACTGATGTCATCATCATTAGACCGGTCCAATGAATAAAGTATCATCTTTGAGTTTTTGTAAATGTCGTCATGTATCATCTTTCAACACCCAAGATTATGCATCTCCCCTCCTCTGTGTTAAAAACTTGTATACATCTCCAGTCAGTATCTATATCAAGTCCCAACCATCCCAGAACTGTAATATGTATAAATGTCTTCTCTCCTTCTCTCCCTCATCACTATCGTTATATCCGTTATATGTATTGTCCCAATATGAATCCCTGTCATATCCTTAGAAATATGAACCCTACTATTCAATAAATATTTCTGTATTTAAATTATGTATATTTTAAAGGTTTCTTTTTTGTGTGCGCGTCTTTCGCACCGCCTTCTATGCGTCCAGTCCTCTTTTCCCTCCATTCATTTTCACGTAGAATTTGTTCAATAAAATATTTATGGTGTACTTCATTGTACATGATTATCAGTTTCCTCGTTTTGTGATCAAGATGCCAAAGTGCTTCTTTGTTTCTTTGATGGCTGGAGTATCTTATTGGTAATGCCGTCCATGATTTTATTAATTTAATCAAACTTCTACTATAGGGTTTTTTCCTTGTTCTTCTCGGGTATTCTTTTCCAATGTTTTCTTTCATTTCCGCAGATTTGATAGTGTCTGCTTTTAGAACACCCAAATATTTGTAGGTATCATGTTCGGCAAGTACCCTACTTTCTTCTTGGTTGGGCAGTTCTATTCATTCTGATGTTTTCAGTTTTCCTTTTATCATCTCCAGCAGTGCATAAATTCCATTTTAATATTCTAGTCGTGTGTAACCTTGCAGGGACAAACAAACAAAAATAAAATGCGGGTCGGCATTTAAAAAAAAAAAAAAGGTTCATTACCGTTAGTCTCTCGTCTCGACACCACGTAACTGAAAAAGTGCCTCACTGCCACTTGTCCATCTAACCCGGCCCGCATTTCTCTTTCTTCCGACGACACCCGGGCCACAGCCGACCATTCTCGCCTTCACTTTACACTTCGACTTTTTTCTCTTCTCGGCCACAAGGTGTCTTTCATCTTTTTCTTCAGACGCAAGCTCAAGCACCCTTGCTAATTTATGTACACGTTCATACAATCGCTTGTAATCCATCCCTCAGCTGCTGCTGATATTTTAATATGCGCTCATATGAGCTCTGTTACATACTTTCCCTCGAAAAAGTTTTGTTCAAGAATTTAATTAAAACATGCCTAAGGCATATCCTATTGAATTCGGGGATGTTTCTGTCGAACTCAGGAATTTGGACGAAATTTCGAGCGGAATTCTTTATTTATTTCACAGGGGTAGCATGCTCTTGTTCCGTCAGCTATAACTGGATACAGATCCTAAGTAATTCCAAAGCGTATTTTTCGGTCGCCTATACTGGGGAATTGAACCTTCAACCTTCAGGAGAATATCACTTTTTATAATTGATTTTTCCAAATACTCTAACCACTGCGCCACGGGTTCTTGCGGACAATTCTGGTACAAATTTTAGGAGCCTTAAACCTATTTTTTCTAGTAAATGTCACTATTTATTAGTAATTATTACTACATATTAACATGTATCTATATATATATATATATATATGTATATATATACACGCACGCACACACACACACACACACACACACACATATATATATATATATATATATATATATATATATATATATATATATATATACAAAATAACTGGATTATTTGTCTTCCACCAGACTATCCATTCATATGTGATCACCTTTTTCTTCGCCATATTCCCTCTGCTTCACTTTTTTTTGTTATCAAGTAAGATCTTTGACTTACTTGTTGTTTCATCAAATACTTTTGCATGTAAGATCCGATCCCGCATTTTGCTAATTCCTACCTTCTGATGAGAAGGAAAGTATTTCTTCGAAACTCCGCGGATTAATGACTATCCACTTATCTAGTGTTTCCTGTTCAGATTAAATATGTTTTTAATTAATTTCAAAGTGTTTTTAACATGGTTTATTAACTGTTTGCTCATATATATATATATATATATATATATATATATATATATTATATGGAAAAATGCGCGCATGAAAAGTAATATTCTTAAAATTTTATTAAACCTGGAAAAGTAAAGGACAAGAAATTCAACCTGGAAAAGTAAAGAACAAGATATTCTAGTAAAGTAAAAAATAAGAATTTTTAAGACTTAAAATATTGCAGCTAAAAATAAAATTTGAATATTGATAAATATTTTATTTATTATTTGCATATGTTGTTTATTGTTGAGTTAGAAAGGGTGTCAGTCGCTGGATTGAACTTATTTCCCCCCTATTATTTGCATATATTTATGTAGTGAAAATTGTTTGAATAAAATTAATTCATTAGTTAGTTAGTTAGTAGATGGAATTAATAATTTTATAATTTACATAAAAATTAATAACTTTATTATATCATAATTAGGATTCGTTTAATAAAATCTTAAGAATATTACTTTTCATGCGCGCATTTTTCGATATAATCCATGATTTTTCCAGGCATTGCGATTGTATTAATATATAAATCTATAATATTTATTAATGATTGTCTAAAAAAATTAGCTCTCAAACACACATTTATGCAATATTTATCATTCAATCACAGTAGTTCCGAGCCAGGGTCTCTACCGAGACTGCGGTTCATGAATTCGTGATCTGTATAGAGCGTAAACTAACAAAAAAGAAGATGGCACTCGGTATCTTTTTAGATATCGTTGGAGCTTTTGACAACATACCCTTCAGTAGTATGTTCAAGTCGCTACGAGAACTCAATGTGCCACCAGTACTCATCCGATGGATTGAGTATATGGTGAGGCACAGAACAGTTCAAGTAGAACTACTGAGGGCAACTGTTAAAAGGGAAGTAGTTAAATGAAACCCCCAAAGTGGGATTTTATCACCTTTACTATGGAACTGTATGCTGAATCCTCTTTTAAAGGAGTTTAAAAATAGGAATATTTATGCCCAGGCTGCTGCTGATGACATCGCAGTGCTGGTCGCGGGTTCAAAAGCATCATTGGTCAGACGCATTGCCAAAATGGGACTACATTTTTCATCAAATGTGATAACGAAAAATTTGAGTTCATTCAAAGAATATGTATATCATAGAATTCACTAATATTTTTAATCGATAAATTCACCATTTTTTGCTATAAAATCATAAGGAGAGTTAAAAAAAAATAGTTATTAAAAAAAAAGTTCGGTTTTTTAATTATAAAAAAAAACGATACACTGGATTGAACCTAAAATATTTCCACCAACCCCCGGTACTCTAACCGTTACGCTAACATGTCATATTGGCAAAATCGCAGTAAAAAATATTTATATACAAAAAAGTTACGCAAAATAAAAAAAAGCGTTAGTCACTTATGTACTTACTCTCCTGTTTATGAACCCACATATTTTGTTGTAACTTTTTTTCTACTGAACCAATTTTCGAAAAAAATTTTTTCAAAATGTAGCTAATGAGGTGATCTATCCAACTATATAACCTGTTTGAAATTTCGTTGCGAACGGAATTAGTGGTGGGGGTTTGAATGTGTCTCGATTCATTCAATTTCGGACATATATTCAACCACTACCGCGGTTGAATGATATATATATATATATATATATATATATATATATATATATATATATATATATATATATATATATATATTAATGTTTTACTCATTACTTATATATACTCTATTGTTAATAATTAATGGTTCCCATGTCGTATTAAATTCTATACTAGGTCTACTTAGTAATTTTACGCCAACTGCCGAAATAGTTTTTTTGGGGGGTGGGGGTAAACTACCTCTTTGAAATTTTGACTAAACTAGTTAATATAACCTTTGTCTTAGTCCTATGAATCGTTTGTCTTTTTATTGCTCAGTTACTTTTAACGAGATTATTTGAGCGAACACTAATTTAACCCTCTGTTTAGTTCACGGCCTGTTTTTGTATCTTAACGCCTCAGCCCATTTTTTTTTTTGGCGAGATTATTTAAGACAATTCAAGCTTATTTTTGTCTCTTAAGTGCTCTGCCCTGGCGAGAGATTTTTCGAGACAGTTACGGTTGACACCTGAGCTAACGGGCCAAAAGCATTATCCATGCCCCCGGCTGAATCGGATATCAACATTATACAAAATTATTGCATTGTCCTCTTTTCATGTCACAATATAGTTTGACCTTATCATTAAGCATCGGTAGTTCTATCTAATGCGAGCATTGTTTATTCACTCACTACTTTCTAATTTCCGCTATCCTTTACGTTTCTTTGTTGGTAAACTGACCCATCAAACGCCCGGCCACTAACCTGATGACTAGATTACGTTGCGTACACTGGAAATTTGATCCGTTGTCCGAATTCCGTCGACAAGTTTCGGACTGCCTACCGAACAAATCAGCGCTACTTACATTCTCCATTTCTATAATCGAGTACTGCAAGCACCCCAAATGTTTAATAGACACTTACGACAGAAGACACATTCTCGCCTTCACTTTAGACGCCCGTCTCCCTCGGCGTCGACCTCCTCTCCTCCCGACCACTCAGTGTTTTTTTTTTCTTTTTCTTCAGACATAAGCCCGAACACACTTGTCACTGCTGCTAATACAATTGCTTGCTATCCATCCTTCGCCTGCTGATATTTTAAAATACACTCATATACGCTCTGTTACACGTGTTTATCATTATTTTTTTTTGTTGCAAATATCTTCAAGTCATCCATATACAGGAGGTTGTTTATTATTTGTACTGTGTTTGTAACTTTGTATCTCGCAACATACTTTTTTAAGTAGGTAACTAAGTGCCGTGATGGCTGTGATAAACAGTATAAGTGATAGAATCTTCGTAGAAGATTTCTTTCTGTATTTTTATTTCAGTCGGGTATTATCTTTCAGCTATTAGTTTTAGTCTTCATGTCCCCATTTCTTAATAACACTAATAATCTTGACGGATATCATGTATATTCTTAAGTATTTAATAATCCATGCTTTAGAGATTCTGTCGTGGTCTTTTTTATACTCAATCCATGCCATGGTTATGTTTTTTCCTTTGCATTTACCTACTTTAAAATCTTTTGGTCTATGTATAGTAGGTCGTGCTTCTTTCTTTTTACTTTTTTCAGTATCCTTTCTTTTTCTCGTGCAGTAGTTCACGATTGTCAAAACAATAGCAGATCTGTTGTTCTCCAAATTGTGCCGTTGATATCTTCCACGTAGTTGGTAAACTTATTATTTCATGGATAAATCCACCCCTTGTTTCCAATTTGCCCTAATCTTTTTCTAATATTTTTTTCACTGTTTCTAGTTCTCCTACAATTATTCGTATTGCATTCTTTTCTTTTCTTTTCTTTTTTTTTTCATGCTCCCTTCAGCTTTTTTGTATAGCTTCGTGTATTTGCTTGTTTTTTTTTCTGTTTGTGCGGCCTGCTATGAAAACAAAATCTGTGATTTTGCAGGTTTTCTCTTCCTATGAAATATTAATAGATCCGGTAATCAGTTTACTGTTTTTTTCTTCCAAGGAAGTCGTGGCACAAAGGCAGAAGGTGGAAGAAATAACCATCTGACTTTACAAACATAACCATAAACCTATCTCTCCGCATTCCTCAGTATGGCCACATCAGGGCATCAGTAATAAAACAATCCATTTTCAAATAGAGATGGTAATGCTTGGAAAGGAGTATAGAACCGTAAGGTTTGTACCCTGGTATATTGAATTGTGCGAGAACGGCTCTTCAGCAAAAAGCGGCTGAAAAAAAGGAAATCTATTTGCAATTTTTACATTCTTATTAACTCTTATCAACCCCGGTTTTCTTGCTTGGCGTTATTATTATTGCAGTCACGCTGTGAAGGATCAAGCCTGGTGTATTGTGATTAACAAGACCACGAGACTCCCAAAAAATAAATAACTATAAACAAAGAAAGTTCGGTAAGGTGGTGTATTGGTTTGTGTTTTCTTTTACATTTTTATCGTTTGACGTGTAAATGTGTTTCTCCTGATAACGCCCTGTATACGCGCTGCTAAGAGATTTACTAAAGCGTGTTCTATCGTGATAGAATTACTCCATTGAGTTTCTCTAATGGATCTAAAAGAGGAGAAAATCGAATAAAATCAGCCATTCTAGCGACCATCTAAAATAAGAAAATAACGGTAAAAAATGCTTTCCAGTCAAAGTGAATTTTCCCAATAAACTCTGTATATGAAACGCCGTTTATAAGGCGTTTTTTTAGGAGTATATATCGAGAAATTTTATGTTGGGACGTAACCGTTATGTAAGCATACATAGTTGGGTTATTTATTTACTATACCTCTTCTACGAGACAAAAAAGAGATGATTTTCTGATGTATATATAGTTCTGCACACACACACACACGCGTGCGCGCACACACACACACACATATATATAAATATATATATATATATATATATATCAATGTTTGTTTATTATAGAAATCGATATGTTAATAGTCAGAACATTCAAATAGGTTTAAATAAGTGTTAATTTTTTCACTGCATCCAACGACAGAATTCCTTCGATTTAATCTGAAGTGACTAGGAGCAATTATCGGTTAGGCCCACAAAATTAAGTGAAATATCTCAGAATGTAAAGAAACGCAATTCAATGCGAATAAATTTTCTTCGTTTCATATGACAAAAATAAAATGAAGCAAAGAATATTTCAACAAAGAATGTATTTCAAAATGTTTGAGTAATAAAATATTTAGTTTATTAGTATTCTTAAGCTAAAACGTAATTTAAAAATAGATTCGATTAGTTAAAGCCATTCGTCGCTTTACAAATATAAGTTACGTAGCGTCAGCATGTAAGGTTTTCTTAAAGAAAACATCACGGCGTTTACAGAGTTGTTTTGATTGGTTAACGTTGTATTGCAGGTGTTATTTTTTAACTTTTCTTTCAAGGAAAGAATTATGAGCATGACAATATTTAAAATTATTTCCAACCATGAATATATCTCTACACAAACAAAGAATGAATGCTCTCGGAAGATATTTCCAACTTACAAAAGGATTTTCAAAATTACGGACAATAAGTTGGCATTTTGAAGAAAAGAGAAATACTCTCGTTTGTAAGTAGAACAATGATGAGAATAGATGCCTCCGTTTAGTCTCGAAAGACAACGGATACCTCCTGTAGAAGCAGTTGCGCGTGTAATTGTGATGCGGGGTTTGCGCAATCCCCAACAACACTTCTTCTGAATCGTTATTGCTTGAGTCCAGTGGCAAGGAGAAATCCATGACAACTGGAAACAATGCCGAGATAAGCGGAGAGCACATACAGCACCTGAAAGGCTTAAATGGTCACCCATTTAGTATTGACCAGGTTCAACGTTGCTTAACTTCGGTGATCCAACGGGAACCTGTGTGTCAACGTGATTATGCCGTACAAGATGATATTGAGAGAAAAGATAGGAAATGGGGTTATCTATAATATCTATAAACCTCGGGGATTGTAAGTTTAATTTCATATGAAACAGAAACTATAAATAACCTTGCAATATGCGTTATCAAAATATGCCATCAATTATAATAGACGCCGAATAAAATAAATTGGATGAAAATTGAATGGCATATTACCAATTTGCAATACATTTTGTCTTCTGGTAATGAAATTGGCCACCATCAAGCATGAAAAACTGACAGACCGGTTAAGCATATTCTATAGATGTTTGAAGAGTTCAAATCTGTGACTTTCTCTGCTAAGTCATTTTCAGTAAAAACCTCATCAATCTACAACACCTGTAAAGTATCTTTCCTTTATCTAAACGAAACTTCCACGAATAAAGTTTCTTTCTAATAACTTCTCACCCATGGAATAGAGCTGCTTCTCAACTCCGGAATTGTTGTTTTCAATTCCAATGTTAACAGATTCCTGTCGAGCTGTCCACCCAAATGATCAAAATCGTCAACTGAATATCTCATTATTCATCCTCAAGTGACGTCGTTAATGTGTATCCTCTAGTGACATTCCGTGACATATTAGTAAAAAACAATATATTTCCTTAAAATAAAAGCCACAATTTTAAAAATAAATTCAAAATGAGGGCCAGCGATTCAAAAAGTTCCATTTGTAAGAATAATAACATCGTCGATAGAAGTCAGACATCAAATCAATATCGTGATAATATCTTTCTATAGAAAACGCCCCCAACAAGGTATAAAGCCATTTGATATACGGATCTAAAGAGAATGAAAGATAATTAATAGAAAGAGATAGGTCATCTTTTAAATGATCGTGATAAATACAAAGGTACAATAATGGAACCTACAGCCGAAACCGCAGAATAGCAATAACAGACGCAATTATCCATGGGTAGGGATAGACCTTTGTCGGCAAGACATGTGAGTCTTATTTCCTATTGAAGGGCGTACCTATTATTGGCTAGCTTGTTTAGAGTCCAGCAGATTGAACGCTGATGGTAAGGTTTCGTTCAGAATTGGTTTGTCTGATAACTAGGGCTGTGACAACAGAATATTCTTTTCATTCTTTTAACTCTCGGGTATATATCCGACACAATAAGACACACTTAATTAACCGAGAAGCACATCCGTCTATATAAAAAGATATGATATTAACGAATGTATATTCAAGAGTCAAAACAATGAAAAGAATATGATAACTGATAACTGAGAGATAACAAAAGTAATAAAGTATCCTTTAAGGGAGTGAGTAGCGAACTGCTTTTTTAGTCGACATTTTCATGGTGATAGCAGAGAAGACCAAACTAGAATTGCGAATTATTTAGGGCTTCTACTTTGTGAGAACGAGGGCATGCAACCCCCGTGAATTAAATAAAGAGTTCTGTTCAAAATTCCGAGTTCGACAGAAAGGTTCCCGAGTTCGAGAATATACACCTGAAAATGGTCGGAGGTTACATCGATCGAAACTTAGTGAAAAGAACACTCAAAATGAGAACAGAAGTACGAAGAATCTAAATAATACGAATAATACACTGTCACCTAAAAATTTAAAATCTAATATCAGATGATTTTATTTTATGTGTACTCCTTTCTCAATAAATGCCGTCACACTTCCTGAAACTTCTCCCATTCTTCTTTAAGAGTATCTTTAAGAGATTCGAAGTTGCTGTGTGGCGTTTTATTGGTAACATGTTTCATCATGCATCAAATATTACAATCCATAGAGTTTAGATCTTGACTAGAAGGAAGTTATAAACGTAATTAAATTAATAAAGTTGGATTTTCAGAAATCTTGTCTTTTTTCTAGCTGTGTTGACTAGAGCACCATCATGCGTTTATACGCAATAACAATCTGCGTAGTTTACTTAAAATATTAACATTGTTCGTTGAATTAACATTAATCTTCTCACCATTTTTGTATAATATTAGAAGCATTCTATTTCCATTACAAGTCATCACATAGAAAAGCCATAGTTTGAGAGCAGGATACTTTGTTATGAATGTCTCTTAGCATCAGCTATCGATTTTGTGAGAAATCTATCATTAGATAATCTATTATCTACGAAGACGGGAGTTATAACATTAAAACGAGCAGCTTTTTGTGCTCCGGAATTTATTTGTCTACACAGTCATCACCATTCTAAATTCACGTTTGACAGTCTCTTTTGATGTCCGGAGCGCACTTTGTTACTCACATCTCTGTCACTACTCTGCAATCAACGAACCCATCTCCTAACTGTGTTAATATCAACTGCATCGACTACGTAAATGGTCCACGGGTGCCATGAACAAAGCACACAACCTTTATTACACACCTCTGTTGAAATTCTCCTCTTGTAGGAATATTGATTAGTTGAAAAGAAATGAATAATATTGAAATGGTCCTTTCATAGAATTTGAACTGGAGTTGACAGCCTTTCAATTTTATTCTGAATGACTGCACTTTAAAATAACATAAAGAATTCTACAGAATCTCGTCAATGTGAACTTTCTTCAAATATCTTATCTTTTATGAAAAGTGATGCTTCAAAGACAAAAGCTATAAGATTCTTTGAAGGAAGCTCTCGAGTACAAGAGGGGGGAAATGATAAGAGATAACGTAGTATCTTTTAACATGTTTTAAATAAGCAAACATTTTCCGGTACAAGAGGAAAAAGAAAATAATGGGAGATTATCGCTTGAATATTAGAGGAGATACATGTTAAACAAATACGTTCATTTATTGAGAAGGTAAGCGTCTAGAATAAAACAGCGGGTGTTGGTATTTTTCTTGTACTAATTTGTCCTGACTTGCAGAAATTCAATTGGCACGTCAATAACGAATCTTCTTAATTATTTTGTTAAAATAACCCACGTAAAACAGATTCATTTTTGAGATACGCCCATTCAATCTGTGAATTTAGCGACGAAGTTGCTATTTCAGTCTTCAGCGTGACAGACCAAAAACTATAGAAAATGTAGTTTAAATCGTTATAAAGCAAAGGAGATGCTATTTAAAACATAAGCGTGACAGAGATAAATACTATTACAAACTTAACGTGATGGATCGAAGGAGATACAATTGCAAATTTAACTGTGACTAAACAAAGAAAATGTGATAGGTCATAGGAGATCCTGTTTCAAACTTAAGCATAACAAATCCAATAAAATGCCATTTCTAACGTGTATATAGTAGATCAAAGGATATATTATTTAAAATTTAAGCGTCGCAGACCTATGTAAGCATATTTTAAACTTAAGTGCGACAGGCCAAAAGAGATGCTACTTCAAACTCAAGTGTGACTGATTAAGAATATTGCATTTTACAATTAACTTCAGAACTCTTGGGTCGATTCAATCTAACTGTTAGGTTATTATAAAAATTAATGATATGAAAACATAAACAAATATTTATCGCAAATCTTGAAGATGAATGATCTCATTCCAGTTTTCTCTAAACGTTCGGCTCGTCAGTCAAGAAATCTAAGGCAACGCTCATGTTAAGTGAAACTAGCCTCATTTTATTCATTTTGTGAAAACTGTTTATATTCGCTTCTTTAACAATTTTAAATCAGTACCTGGGTATGCCAATTTTTATCTTTACCTAGTTTCTACCGCTTTATAGTTCCTATTTACAATGTCTTCCTACGGGACAAAGTTAGACACCAGGGTCGTTTTTTTAATGTGGAGAAAAGGAACAAAAATTAAAATTGCCTCAGTCGTGAAGGATTTCTCGTTCACTGACAGAGAACAAGAACAAGAAGTGCAGCATCTGAAGAACAGATACTACACTTTGAGATATTAATTTTTTATTCACAGGAAAAAAAATACAATTGGGAAAATGAACAAGGCCAACTCAAAAAGAAGGGGGGTGAGGTTGGTTGATCCATCTCGTCTCTGTTGTAAATTTTAAATGATTTTTCTCTCGGCCAGCCTCTTTTATCATGGTTACCCCTTTAAATTTTATTTATGTGTGTGTGGTGGGAGGGAGGGGGTTCCTACTTAAGCCCAATTTTAAAATATTTTTATTTATACCAAAAAATACAAAAAAAGATAACAATATTAATAAAATTTCATTTGTGTCGAGGGACTTGGGAAAAAACCCCGGTTAGTAAGGCCCCCCCTCAACCCTATCTGAAATGCTAGACCATTCGTTTCACTCTGGTTTGTAAAGGGACCAGGGTTTCGCGAGCGGCCTCTAAATGGAGGGGAGAGGGGTTGTGTCCTAAATAGGAGAGAAAAGAAAAAAATGGCGGTGAGGTCGAGGGGGTGTTAGTGTTTGATTTAATTTCCTTCAAGCTGAGTTGAATTTCGAGAGGAAGGGCGGGCAAAAGAAAAAATTGTTGTTGATGGAGGCTGGGGATCTTGGAGGCTTTCTAATAAGGGAAACAAGATTTATTCGGCTAGTTGAGAGGCTGAAGGAAGTAGAATTGGAATGGGGCGGGGGTCGGACAGAAAACCTAGAACTGAGTGCTCTACACCTAGGCGGGAAACACGTATTCAAATTTGGCCCCTCTTCGTACACACAGACTTGCTAACTGTATCCATCTTCTTTCAAAAGCCACACGATGCAGCCTTCTTCTGTTGCATCTGATCTTTACCCGTAGTTGGCGTTTAAAGAAAGCGATCAGATCCTGATCAGAAAAAGGCAGCACCCCCGGCCATCTTGCAGTCTCAACGTCCAAATCACCATTCTCGCCACGGCCAGGATTGCGATGTAGACCATTTGTCTTTCCCGGTCTCACGGCGGCCTCACATTGTCCACTATGTTTGATACAGTAATCGGACGAGGATGCTCGGAGTCGATGTGAGCCGTCACCTCGCCAACATACGACCAGTACTGGCGGAGTTTGCGGCAATCGGAAAATGTGTGATCAGTTGTTTCTGTGGCCGTCGTCCCACAACGGGGACAGGCAGGCGACTCCAAAAAAGCAGAAATGCATTGTATAGGGGAAGCGCATTTCCGGCCAATCGCCAGGTCAGAGAGAACTCTAAATTGTTCAGATGACTCGAACCTGGCGCCCAGCTCCACGCAGAGCAGATCTCACTCTGCTGCCAACCCAAACGCGCACATAGCGAATCGTCGGCGACCCCCCTCACTAGATCCCTGTGGAGTTCCTTACGGGTGGCAGTCATAAGGTCGCTGGACCCTGGTAGTCGTTTTAGCGCGGCTTGGTACTCTTTCAGGAAGGCTGAATACCCCCCCCCCCATCGGCCTGCAACGACTCTCGATAGCGGGGTCAAGAATAAGGTCGGGAAAGGCGGCAGTGATCGCGGGGTGCCACGGTTGATCATCTTGAAGGTAGCGGCTAAGGAAGGCCAGCCTCTCAGCGTCTCAATAACACTTCAAGTCCGGCATTCCTAAACCCCCCTCACACGGACGTTAAATACAGACCTGTCTGCTTACCCAGTGTCTTCCTCTGTCCCAAAGGAGCGAGGATAAGAGTTCGACAAGAGCTGTTAGGTGTTGTGCAGGCAGAGGAAGTATGGCCAGTCTGTAAAGGATAAGAGGGAAGACGTGTGTGGCGCATGCCTCAGCTCTACCCTTTAAGGAAAGTTTCCTAGGAAGCCACACGTCAACCGCAGCTGCAACCTTTGACCGTACCTCCGAGCAATTCTTATCAAGCTGGAGACCCCGTCCGAACCACACGCCGAAGATCGGAACCGGGCCATCCGTCCAGCTTAAGGGTGCTGGGAGGTTTGCGTTGCCACTCCAGGCGCCCAACCGCAGTCCGACCGACTTGCTGCGGTTTATCTTGGCCCCCGTGATTCTTTCGTACTGTGCAAGCGCCTCTGATACAATCTCAATGTCTTTGAAGCCCGACACAAAGACTGTGACATCATCGGCGAACGCGGATACCTTGGCAGCTGAGCCGCCAGGCAGAGCCATTCCGCGCAGGGTCGAATTTGCCTCCCCACGTCTCAGCTTGCGGAGCAGAGGCTCCAAGGCCAGGACGTAAAGCAGGGGCGACAGCGGACAATCCTGACGAACCGACCGAGAGATAACAAAGGGTTTCAAGTGCTTTCCGTTGACTTTCACGACAGCCGTGGGCTGTCGATACATCACGGAGATTCACTTGCAGAAGTCCGGTTTAAAACCGGCGGCCTCTAAGACAGACGCCAGGAAACGATTGTCGACCCTATCGAACGCTTTGGACTGATCTAAGTTGATCAGCGCGGCTTCCGTGTCGTCATCTATTCCTCCCTCTAGGATCGTGCGGATCAGGTGCAAGTTGTTCTGAATCGATCTTCCCTTTCACAGCGTAGTTCTGTTCCGGTTCAACCAACTCTTTGATAACAACCTGCAGCCGATTCGACAGGACCTTGGCCAAAATCTTCAACTCTGTGTTTAGCAGAG
Source organism: Euprymna scolopes (assembly GCF_053919585.1). Taxonomy (NCBI): domain Eukaryota; kingdom Metazoa; phylum Mollusca; class Cephalopoda; order Sepiida; family Sepiolidae; genus Euprymna; species Euprymna scolopes. The sequence goes on along the minus strand of NC_136497.1, from coordinate 99,344,947 downwards.
TTATGGGCCTGTAGTCATCTAACTCTTCCCCTCCATGCCCATCACCTTTCCTCAGCAATGTGATAACTCCCTTGGTTACCTGTCCTGGGATGGATACCTGAGCAAACCTATTGTTGAAAACATCCGTCAGAAGAGGCAGACATGGGCGACAGCCTCAAATACAGTTCGTATGGCAGACCATCGGGTCCCGGCGATCTGTCACAGCTGACCTGCATCAGCGCAGTGAAGACATCCCGCTCCATCACCCGGCCCTCGCAACCAGCCGCTCTAGCCACGTCAAGACGGGGAAAGTCGGTCAAATAGTCGCTAAACTCAAGGACCGGAAGATCGGGCTGCTGCGTAAAACGCTCCTAAAAATGTTCTCAAAACCCCTCGCAGATCTCCCGAGTCGATTCAAGGGTGCGTCCATCCGGATGTCTAACTTTTTCAATGTACTTGTCCGAGTCACGCCTAGAAATTTCACGACACGCAACAGCGTCAGAGTTGACTGCTTCGTTGCCTATCTTTCTCGGCCTAGCTCTTACTACTTGACCTTCATAGCGCTCGCTAGTCTTGCGCAGAAGATCCTGCCTAGCTAGTTCCTGACTAACCCTATCACCCTCCCCAGTAGCCCGGGCTGGTTTCTGCTCTAGCTGCTTCTTCATCTTGGCCTTATATAGTGTGAGGCGCTGGGCATATTTGACGGAGAAGCTTCTAATGTTGGCTTTTAGACCTAACCACCACTTACTCCTGGTCACAGCCCCCACTAGATCTTTTTTAATTAATTCTCCTAACTGTTCTCGGAAGTTTTGTATCTCGAGAAGGGAGGTGTTTAACTTCCAGTACCCTACTAACTTAGGTCTATTTCCTAGCTTCAGCCGGACCATAACTAGTTTATGGTCTGACTAACCTAACCAAGTGAACATGGGGCTAGATAGAAAATCTATTTCGCCTCTTCTAACTAGTATCCTGTCCAAATAGGTATTCTGATAGGAAGGAACGCTATTGGTCCACGTCCACATCTCCTGCTCTGGATGCTCGACCCGAAACCTGTCGATCAGATCGCATCTGGCCATCAGGTCAGCCAGGCTGGGCTCACATCTTTCCAACCCTCTAGCTTTGCCTCCTACTTTATCTAAATCTGGGTCTAAGATGGCGTTCCAATCCCCCATTAGCACTACCCGCTTCCGACAATCTACAAACGCGTCAAGCTGACTGAAGAATGAGACCCTCTCACGAGCGGTGCTGGGCGCATGAACCGCAACTACCCGAAACATAGAATCTTTTACGGCAACATCAGCCACGCTCAGCCTGCCCACCGTATCTCTATGAACAACGTCGACCGTCGCAGACAGAGTTCGCTTCACTAGCAAGGAGACTCCCCTTCCCCACGGGCTGTCATATGCTGAGAAAACTTCAAAATCCCGGTTCAGCAACTGAAAGTCCACAGATGAAACGAAATGCGTCTCCTGGATCGCAGTAACATCCACTCTCAGGGACAAAAAGTCGTGCCGGAGGCGAGCCGCCTGGCCCGGTGATCTCAAACCCCTTGCATTCAAACTGGCCAAATCTAAAGACATGGTACCTACCTTTAGTGTGTGTCGCACTTGGCTCCAAAGTCGGTCGGCGTAAGGATGCCGACGTTGTACGCGATGCTCAAGGAGGTCAGGTTTTTCAGGTCCTGGCCTTCTCTCACAATGTCGCCAACGTCTAGGGGAAAGGTAAATTTTAGGGTCCTGTAGAGAGACAGATGGACCCACACTGGGACCCTTCTCTTGCATTGTTTCGACAGTTTGTCAAGGGAAGACTCGCTTTTTTTTAAACAGTTCCATTTCCGGAGAGGCCCCTTCTGCTGCCTCCAGAAGTGACCACAAGTTGCTCTTGCAAGCCTCTGGAGTTCTAACGAAAGTTATTAGGAGCAGGGCATCCGGGAAATTTGAAGGGGTGTTAACATCTTTCCCCTCTATCTGTTGGCAATCCAGCAGTGGCTTTAAAGTCTACCTCTGGCGGTGTGAGAGGGCCGTTGCCACCGTCAGAGGGTAAATTCGACACAGTTCTTGTATTTTAGTCGGGCCTCGAGAGGCAGAGCGACCCCTCCCTCTCTCGGGTTCATTCGTTTCTTTTTCTCTTTGGGGTGGTAGTTCAGTTTTCATTGGTGTGGGGGTGTGTTGGTGCAGTGTCAGATGTTGGTGTGGTGGGTGTGGTGTGTGTGTTGTGTCTGGTGTTGTGTTGGGTGTTGGTGTGATGGTTGGTGCAGTGTTTGGTTTTGGTGCGGTGTCTGGTTTGGGGGTGTGTGGATTTTGTTGTTGTTGCTATTTGTGATGGTGTAAGCTCACAGGGGGTGGGGGCCACCTTTTCTTCCCCTTCCATCTTTTTAATTTTCTTTTTCTTTCAACGATGGGTCCACTGGCTTGGTTGTCGTCTCTGGGGCACAAGGCTTCTTGACCCGAAGGTCATGTGTTACTATGAAAGTAAGTACGATGTATGTACTTAAGTATTGCTTTTATTGGCACAAAACATTAGAAATTATGTTTTTAAACATACAAAATTTGCAATAAACTAATGCCTAATATCCTCTATGTCTGCTTTTTATTTAAAAATATGTTTTTAAACAGTTTTATATATTTTTTATATTATTGTGTTATGTTTATTTCTTCCTATATTATATTTCTTTTTGTCTATCTGTTCGTTCCACTTTTTTTCAGAAACTACTGAAACGATCTGGCTGAAATTTTTTATCACCTTTCTTTATATATGGTGCAGCGAACTGAGTATTACGGTATGCGTCAGATGCACAGTTAGGGATTAATAACTATTTTTATATTATTATCACAGTTACTATAAAAGCTTGGCTTAAAACACTCATTCTAAATTAACGAGTAAAGTTATAAAATGCGTATCCAGTTTGTTTTTTTTCTTTTACTTGGGGTTTGGACTCGGATATTGGCATGATAAAAAAAAACTGTGCACTCTTCCTATACATTTTGTTAATACATCACATGTTTTTATTTGCGTACGAATAGATAATCAATAAATACACATGATTTCTATAATATAAACTTCATCTGTTTGTTTAAATGTATGTATTTCTGCCTATATATATATATATATATATATATATATATATATATATATATATATATATATAGTAAGTTATAAAATATATATGGCGATTAAGCTACACTGAATATTCCGCGTTTCATCCACTCTAATTTATGTCCACTCTGTCATTTATGCGCATAAGCCTGATGAGTCATAGAGTCCTAGAGTGGATGAAACGCGGAATATTCAGTGTAGCTTAATCTCCATATATATTTTATAACTTACTAACTAGCTCTACCTACGTATTGAGCATTTTTGAAGTTAATAGGTATAAATTTATACTTTCGTATATTAATGTTATGTGAGTAAATGAAGTAATTATATATATATATATATATATATATATATATATATAATATATATTTTACTCATCGACATACAGTCCTGTTTCGTTGTTTCACAACTCATCAGTGCCGCTAGACTAACACCTATCCCAAGCCGAGGATCGAACCTAGAACCGTCGTGATTACAGTCGCCAGTTCTACCCCCTGACTACGAAAGCGGTGGCCGCAATTAATCTGTCCGAATGTCTATTTAAATAAACATTCGTCCGCCACTCGTAAAGTGCTCAAACATATGTTTGTAAACAAACCGCGAGCTTCGCATTCTTTCAGCTAAATTAAGTAGGGAGTGAGATTATTTACGATAGTGCTCAACCCAAGAGGGGAGCTTTATATAAATTGATAGATAGATAGATAGATAGATAGATAGATATTTATATAGATATTTTATATTAGATTCTAATTTGATGAAGAAATGCTCGATATGAAAAACAGAGCATCAATAGTAATCAACATTAGTACACAATTTTAAATCACTTTTTGAAGATTGCAATTTTCAACGTTGTCAATTTTTGTGTTAACTAAAAATTCTGTAATATTCCATGTTTTTAGTCTGATAGATATTTCTTCTAAAGAAAAGAACCTATTTTAACTTCATTTCTTTTGTTATATTCCTTGTTGTTTTCTAACTATTAATAAATAATGTATTCCTTTCACTTTTCTCGTCATTTATTTTTCTTATTTTTATTTATATATAAAAGGCACTTTGTCTGTGTGTGGGTGTGTCTGTGTGTATGTGTGTATGCGTACCTGTGAATGTGCGTTCATTTCATAAGGACTCCTAAACAACAAGGCCTATTTTGTTTGTTTTGTTTATTTATTTATTTATCCGATTAAATAACATTATTTTATATATATTTTTTTATTATATTCGTCCTCTACAATGTAATATAGACTACAATGTAATATAGACTAAAATGTAATATAGACTACAATGTAATATAGACTAAAACGTATTGTGAATTAAGTAACTTCGGGGAGGAATTTGAAGCTTATTTCCGGTGAAATACGGTTCGTCCACGACTAGAGACGATAATTAATCGATTTGAAAAGTGTGGAAAATTCATTGATTCTCATTCAATCCCGGGCAATGTCGGATCTCATTGCTAGTATATATATATATATATATATATATATATATATATATATATATATATATATATATATATATATATATATATATACTATGTGTACCCTGCCACGCGTTGCTGTGGCTTAATTTCGTGTAACGGAAAATTCTAATAAAAAGAGAAAATGCATCTTTCTTATATTCTTAGTACAGCAATCGACTCCAAATGTTAAAAAAAGGCGAAAATGAAAAAAAAATGGTACTCTTGCAGAATTACCATCGTAACTCCCGAGGATCCGGATCCAATTCATGTCTTGGGCTCGACCAACATTCAGTGGATTAAACCGAAAGTTGCTAAAACGTTGAAACCCTTGAATAGTTTTCTTTTTTATTGTATAAAAAAAATGTGAGTTTTTAATTAATATTTGGGTAAGGGGGGTACTATACACAGATTCGAAAAAGTTGTCTAAAAACGAATAAATGAAAGCAAAGGTAAGGTAAATTACGATTCTATCTAACTGGATAATTTTTTAGTGTTTTTATTTAATGTAAAATGTATAATTGGCTCAAAAAAACTCAGTGTTTATCTATGTATTTGAAAAAGACGAATGGTCATGGACTCTGTTGAATACGTTAAGTTTGGGAAAATCAGTTAAAAACTATAGAAAACAGTGTAAGACACCTACTGATTATATGTTATTGTGACATAGGCTGACATATTCGGTGGGTTTCTGATAGTATTTTGTATAGTTTTTTTTAGTTTTAAATCATTTTCTCAAACTTAACATCATCAACAATGTCCGTCACCGTTTGTATTTTTCAAATACACTGATAAACACTGTTTTTCGAGCCGACTAAACGTTATAGTAAATAAAACGGGTTTGTATTACTAAACACAGAAACGAAAAAGTTGTTGAAAAATAAATATAACAAATAAATGTAATCAAAGGCAAGATAAGTTACTTTTCTACCTAACTGGATAAGATTTTAGTGTTTTTATTTAGTGTAAAATGTTTAATCGGTTCGAAAACATGTAGTGTTTATCTGTATATTTGAAAAATACAAATGGCGGCAGACTGTTGAACACATTAAGTTTGGGAAAATAAGTTAAAACTAAAAAAACTATACAAAATACTGTCAGGAACTCACTCAATATATGTTATAGTGACATAGGCAGAGATGTATTCGGTGGTTTTTAACAGTATTTACACAGTCTGCCGCCATTTGTAATTTTAAAATATAGCAGTAAACGCTGTATTTTTTAGCCGAATAAACATTTTACATTAAAAAAACAAAAAAATTATCCATTTTGGTAATAAAGTAACATATCTTGCCTTTGATAATATTTGTTATACATTTATTTTTTGACAACTTCTTCGAATCTATATGTGCAGTAGTACAAACCCAATAAAAGCACTAAAACTTATCCAATTAGGTAGAAAAGTAACTTATCTTGCCTTTGAAAATATTTATTTGTTATATATTTGTTTTTGTTGACAACGTTTTCAAGTATTTGTGCAAGTACAAAACCAAAGGTGTATTTTTCTGGCTAATTTTATCTTTAGTACCCCGCTTAAATTTAAATTTCACGATATCTTTTGGGGGGGGATTTTTTTTTTACATTAGGTCTACCTCCACAATTTTCGACTATGCTGAATATGAAAATCTCATTTAAAATTTGCAGGGGCAATAAGTTTTCAAAATATAAAGGCCTGTACTATGCACTATAATTCACTGGCGGCCATGAATAAACACTCCCAACCTCCCCATATTAAGAACAGCTTTCGGAATAAACAACACCCAAGCCTAACCACATGTTTTAACCTTTTACCTGTCTTTCGTCTTTTAAAAACGGCTTTTGGAATAAATACCACCATTCTCCCCATGTTAAAGAACGACTTTCAGAATAAACACCCCCAACATACCCATGTTAAAAATTGTGGAGGTGGACCTAATGTGAAAATTTACCTTTTGTTTTTTTTAATGAATTGTTAGTTGAAAGCACAGAATAGTGACAAAACACCATCCCCCTTCCCTTGGTAAGAATAGCAAAAAAAATAATGGTTTTCTTGGTAGAAACTTTTCTGTATTTCACCTAACAATTTCTGGTGCTAATGAACTTACTGATCCGCGCTATTTTTTAAATCGCATTTCCAAGTTTAATTAAAGTTTTATTATATGTTTTTATTCAATTGTGAGGTTAAAATACAGAATAGATACAAAACACCCTCCCCTCCCCATGTTAAGAATGGCTTTTTAAATAATAATGTTATTATTTCAGCACGGATCACTCTCTACATGAGTACCTAATATTTTTTCAGCCATTCTTACCATAGAGAGGGGATGGTGTTTTGTAACTATTCTGTGCTTTTTGAACTAACAATTTATTATTAAAAAAAGATATTGTGAAAATATAAAAAAATAAAAAAATAAAAAGATATTGTGAAAGTTGAATTTAACTTGAAAAAAAACAATGTAATCGGTGCGTTCAACATTGTAGCTGGACCTTATTTGGCAATAAAGTCTCGTTAGTCGATTAATGGGTGATAATGCACTTACTGATCCGCGCTATTTTTTTAAAATCGTATTTCCAAGTTTAATTAAAGTTTTATGTTTTTTTGGTATTTTTTTTTAGATTAGGTCCACCTCCACAATTTTCTTTTAACTGACGACTACTAAGGTTTCCGACTATGCTGAATACAGAAATCGCATTGAAATTTTGCAGAAATAAGTAGTTATCGAGATATAAATAGTTGTTTTATGTATTGTATTCTTTGGCGGCCATCTTTGTTACGCGCATAGATTTGTTTATGACTCGCGCAAGCGTGTAAAAAAGATGGCTGCCAGAGATTACAATGCATTATACAATTTTTTAATATCTATATCACTACTTATTTCTGCAAAATTTCAATGCGATTTCCGTATTCAGCATAGTCGAAAACCTACAAAAGTCGTCATTTAATAGAAAATTGTGGAGGTGGACCTAATCTAAAAATTTACCTTTTTTTATTCAATTGTAAGGTTAAAGTACAGAATAGGTACAAAACACCCTCTTCTCCCCATATTAAGAATGGCTTTTTAAATAATAACGTTATTATTTCAGCACGGATCAATAAGTGCACGAGTACTCAATTTCTTTAAAAGCATTCATATTTTCTTATATAAAAACAACTTCTGTAAAAAAAAAAAAAAGAAAAACGTGTACTTTCAATTTTTGTTAAAAAAAGGTTTTATAAAAAAACAAAAAAATACGGTAAAAATGCAAAGAACAAAAAGTTAATCGGTATTCATGCAGAGAGTGATCCGTGCTGAACTAATAACGTTATTATTTAAAACCCCATTCTTAACATGGGGAGGGGAGGGAGTTTGTACCTAATCTGTACTTTAACCTTACAATTGAATAAAAAAAACATATCATAAAACTTTAATTAAACTTGGAAATACGATTTAAAAAATAGCGCGGATCAATCTCTGTGTTAGCAGCGAAGTACAGAATAGTTAGAAAACATCCTCCCTCCCCATGTTAAGAATGGCTTTCTAAATAATGTTAATGCTTTAGTACTGTTCCTTGTCTGCTTAAGTTTAATTTTTGTTTATTAAATTGTGAGGTGAAAGTCCAGAATAGTTACAAAACACCCTCTTCTCCCCATGTTAAGAATGGCTTTTTAAATAATAACGTTATTATTTCAGCATGGATCAATAAGTGCATGAGTACTCAATTTCTTTAATAAAGAAAAAGCATTCATATTTTCTTATATAAAAACAACTTCTGTAAAAAAAAGAAAAAACTGTACTTTGAATTTTTGTTAAAAAAGCTTTTCTTAAAAAAAAACAAAAAAATACGGTAAAAAAGCAAAGAACAAAAAGTTAATCGGTATTCATGCAGAGAGTGATCCGTGCTGAAATAATAACGTTATTATTTAAAAACCCATTATTAACATGGGGAGGGTAGGGAGTTTGTACCTAATCTGTACTTTAACCTTACAATTGAATAAAAAAACATATCATAAAACTTTAATTAAACGTGGAAATACGATTTAAAAAATAGCGCCGTCACTCTCTGCATTAGTGAGGTGAAAGTCCAGAATAGTTACAAAACACCCTCTTCTCCCCATGTTAATAATGGCTTTCTAAATAATAACGTCATTATTTCAGCAGGGTAGCTTCTCTGCATAAGTACCATGTTTTGTTTTTAAACTGTTAGGTGAAAGGACAGAATAGTTACAAAATACCATCCCCATGTTAAGAATGTCTTTCTAAATAACATTATTTCATCACGGTATTTTCTATGTATACGTACTATCTATTTTTGTTTATTAAACTGTTAGGTGAAAGTATAGAATAGATGCAAAACTCCCTCCCCATGTTAAAAATAGCTTTCTAAATAACGGTAGTACTATCTTTTGTTTATTAAATTGTTAGGTGAAAGTATAAAATAGTTACAGAACATCCTCCCTTTCCCATGTTAAGAATGTCTTTCTTAATAGCATTATTTCAGCACGGTACCTTCTCTGCATAAGTACCATCTTTTGTTTATTAAATTGTTAAGTGAAAGTATATAATAGTTACAAAACGCCCTCCCATGTTAAGAATGGCTTTCTAAATAACGTTATTATTTTAGCACGGTACTTTCTCTGCATAAGTGTCATGTTTTGTTTATTAAATTGGCAGGTGAAAGTACGGTACTCATGCAGACAGTGATACGTGCTGAAATAATAACGTTATTATTTAAAAAGCCATTCTTAACATGGGGAGGGGAGGGTGTTTTCTACCTAATCTGTATTTAACCTTACAATTGAATAAAAAAAAACATATAATAATACTTTAATTAAACGTGGAAATACGATTTAAAAAATAGCGCGGACCACTCTCTGCATTAGCACCAAATATTATTTAAGCAAGTTACCAATCCGTAAAATTTATTCGAAAAAAACTGTACTTTTACCAAACAATTTATTGTGTTAATAATAAAAAAAGTTCATATTTTCTTATATCGAAAAATAAACAAAACAAAAACAAAAATAAACAAAAAACAAAAAAAAACGACTTCGACTTAAAAAGCAAGCGACAAACTTTTTTTTGCCTGATATAATAAAGAAAAAATGTTTAAATTAAAAAATTTGGAAGATAAATGAGATTTTTTTGTTTTTTTGTTTTTTTATTTATCGAGTAAACAGAAAATGAAATCTTCTAGTTCGTTTTGTCAATTCGTGAATCGAACCGGAAGTTCAGTTCTATCAACAAAACAGGTTCGCACTAACGGCTTACGAAAATATATTTATTTTATTTTATATTTTAATAATTGGCGATGTAAATTTATTTTAATAACATAAAAACATCCCTCGACTCTAAAAATGGGTTGTCTGAAAATTTCAAATAAATTGGTAATGTAGAAATATGGTTGTATAAACTTTGAACGAACCGAGAATTACATTTATATATATATATATATATATATATATATATATATATATATATATATATATATATATATATATATATGCAATATTCCGATTCCTGTCGTTGAATAATCTCTGATTGCTAACTGTATATGCCCACTGTCTTGTCATTTATAAGCATTTAATTTTTCTACATTCCTGTGTTAGTTGTTGGAGGCTTAGAGGTAGAATGCTAGACTACGGAATTAATATTGACTTTGTGATTAGGTTAGAATCTCCAGGCTGGCAGTAATTGTCACTTCCCACACTGATAATTGCGTAAACATTAAACACACTAGTGTCTGTAAGTATAAAGATTATTGTTGATATTTATTTATTAAAATATTATCGTTACTCTAGTGAAATTGCATGCATAATCAAGGATTTTAATTTATAGAACAATTTTTATCATTTCTTACTTTATTTCTTTATTTTTAAGTGTTCTTGGTTATATTCACATGACTTTTCTTCTTTGAATCAGATTTTCTATTCAACTTTATTAAATGCACACAGAGTTATTAATGTTGTGGCATCTTTCTACAGAAAGAACTGGTTTGATAGCTGTCATACATGACAACCGGCTATAAAAACATACCTTCTCGTACATGATAGGAGCCACGCGGAAAATGTACACGTGTTTAAGAATGCGGATGACATTCATTCTTTCAGAAGAGAATAGCTATCTCTAACTTTGACAAAGAGAACACTGCTGTAGGAAATAACTGCTTTATTTCAAAGAATGCAATATGAAAACAAAATGGACGCCGATCGCTATTCTATTTATATCTCATCGTGCCTAAGGGAAAAATACACTTACGGCTCAGTGTTTCTCTGCGGAAATTTCCGCTCTTTAGATCGAACTTGGTCATATTGTTGTAATTGAGGAACTTTGTATGTATATGTATGCATATACATCTATATGTATATACATAAATATAGCTATTAAACCTTGACAATCTCCAGATTATCAGCAAACATATAGATAGATAAACAAACAATGCTATGGCAAATCTTTTTAAAAATCTGGCTAAAATTGTTAACTAAAATAAAGAACATAATATTGTCCACACGAAACGCAAAACAAGTAATATAAACGGTATATACGTACAATATGGTACTAAGCAAGCATAAACGGTATAAAAAGTAATGATAATTGACGTGATAGCAACAGTGTATCTATATACACTATCAATTAGAAAACACGGGCACGAATCAGGAAATAAATAGAACCAAACTTAACCAATAATTGAATAAACAAAGCCTCAAATATAAATATAGGCAGGATTAAATATTTATAGAAAAACTATAATAGACGTAGGAAAATAATATAGTGTAACCTTCCATTTAATGAACACATTAAAACAAATATACTCATAGTTTACAAAAAAATAGATTTAAAATTTTCTAGATCAGACACCTTAGACAATATTTTAAACGAGCACAAGATTAAAGCTGCATAACTCAACGATGCAAAACTTGACAACTTCAATAACATATTCTAATATAAAATAAATTGATAAAAGTCAGAATCACTCAAGCTGCATTTTAAGAAAGGAATATGGTATCTCAGGTAGTATGCTAATGTAAGTTTATTGAATCTTTTTATAGGTATCGCTTCAGACAAGGCGTAAAACTACTTGATGTAAGGAGCTAAGGAGAACACAAGATCATTATCACAAAGACAGAGATTACCTATTTGCTTTAGTTTTGTAACAGTCATTGTTATAGGAGGGGAACAGTCAACACGAAGAGCGTTCCACATGTATGACGTTTTTTGAAAGTAGGTATGGAAATAGAAAACAGTATTACAATGAGGTATTAAAACAGCGAATTTATGCTGACCACTAGACCAACGAGCCAAACAAGCTAGAATAAAGTAAGCGGGGAATAGATTGGACAATTCTAAAAATAACACATGACATAATAGTATTTATAATAAAAAAAAACTGAGACTAGTAGTATCAATTGTGTGAGAGAGAGGTTGCAGAGAGTAGGACAATGTGTGGAAAATCAAATTACAAACACACCTGTGAAAGTTATCAAGAACCCTCGAATAGAACAGAGATCTACCAGCACAAATATGACAACAGTACTGCTATAACATTATTTATAACCCGGGCAACGGTCGCTAGCCTTGCTAGTTGAAAACTCTGATGGTCGGTGGTGCGTGTTTGACACTTGTTCAAAGAATCCAGATGCTTTAGCAGAATGATAAAACAATATGTATTTTTCAAAGATGACCGAAAAATAGACCTCTCACTGATAATTGAGATGACAACTCCACAGCGAAATATAACAAGTTATAATCGAATAGATATCTGTTATATTGGAAAGGGATTTTAAACAGGTTTTGTTTTCTATTATTTGATTTAGTTTTCATAGAAGCAGTAAAAGATTGTCAGGTTTGTTTGTCTGGATGGAGACCTCCAGCATAGTTTGATACTAAATTTTCTTTAGAACAAAGGAAAAGAAAAGGGAAGAGAAAAAAGGTTTTAAGAGAGACAGAGAAAGAAAACAAATCAAAGGGAGAAATGCTAATCTCCAAAAGACAGGGGATGAGGAAAAACCGATTGTTTTAGCAAATATAATCTTTTTCTCTTCGACCGGCCAGGAATGCGGATTTGCCCTGGCTTGCTCCCCGAAAAACCTGAAAGTTAGTTTAGAATCCTCAAGTACGAGAAAGCTAATTGAAATTTTTTTAAGCCGAAAATCCTGCATCTTGAAATCGTTAAGAACCCGAAGTATAACTTTTCTTGCACGGTTGTATCTGGAAATATATTATGAATAATTATTTTCGTTTATAAGAAAAGGATCACTGAGTTATCATTAATTATTGAATTGCGTTGATTTGAAAACATTTATTTATTATTTACAGTGCCGACACCACAGCTAGCCCAGACTGCATGGAGAGAAGTGACATACCAGACATTCACCAAAGCACTGCGAAGAAGAACTCAATCCCCAAGATCGGCATAGAATGTGTGCTTACATTAAAAATGGCTTTCCATGTGGTAGGGACATATCGAGAAAAGATCCTAAATTGCCTTATATGTGCATCTTGCTCACAGCCCTCTATCGCCTCACAACAGCAGAATTAATATAATTGAGAGTATTTATGAGAAACTTGACCACATCCTCCCTGTTCATCCCTCGATTAGCATTCAATGTCCACAATGTTGAATGGCTAACCCACTCAAACAAAACAGATAACGAGGAGAGGTTCTGTCATGATTTCTCCATTGCACATGACCTAATGCAGATTGTTCACGAACCCACTCGTGTGCCCAACACTGACGGACAGTATACAAGTCTACTAGACGTTTTTCTTACAAAGTGCCCAGGACAGTGTTAATCCTCCGTTCTGTCTCCACCGGATTCTTCTGATCACTCGGGTGTCTCTGTTAAAATAAAGACAAAATGCAATGGCCTTATATGTCCCTCTCTATCGAACAGTATATCGATAGTCTATGGCTGAGTGGGATAACTCTGGAGCATTTCTATCAAAAATACCTCTGCATTCCATGTTCAAAAAGAATGTGTCCTCTATAGTATATCTATAACTAAATGGTTAATAGTCGATAAAGACTGCTTCATATCCTCCAACAAATTCTAGCAAAACTTTAACACTCAGCCGTGGTTAACTCCAGAATGTGTCGTGCCATTGGGCTCAGAAACCACTATTTACATTGTTTCCAATTAAATAGATGCCCTGAAAGTAAAGCCGCCTTTGGGACTGCCAGCAACCAGTGTGAAAGAGTAATAAAGAACGCAAGAGAGTCATATGCTCAGTCTAAAGTAGCTGAGTAGGAGCTTGGTTTCCGATAATCAACAGGATCCTGAAAAAATGTGTCTTCGATTTCAACGATTAGCAATGCACCTGAGGTAATTTCAATTGCATCTGACAAAGTCAAACTCTTTGCAAAGAACTTTGCAGCAAATTCTATCCTTTGTGATCAGTTGCCTATCCCCTGTATCTCCTCATGTGGCTGAAAACATGCTATGGGACATACAAATATCTGTGCGTGATGTTGTCAGACTTGCTAAAACCTTGATTCCAGTAAGGTAACTGAGTCTGAGGGCATTCCAACCATCTTGCTCAAAAGGTTTCAACCGAAACTAGCTGCAATACTTACAAAGCTGTTTAAACGTTGCTTTAAGGACAAAAGCATCCTAACACCTTCGTAAACTTCATCAGTCTGACTCATATTTAAAAAAAATCTGGAGATCGGTCACATACCAATAAGTACAGACCAATCAGTTTCCTGTGCGTCATGAGTAAGTTTCTGGAATCTGTGATAAATAGAGAAGTGGGCAACTACTTTAGTAAAAACACATACAAACTGACATGCAATATAGTTTCCGTTTTGCTAGATATACATTTATGAAGACGACACTGCCATCTATGGCAACACTTCAAAGGCCAACAATGACTAAGATCTCTCCGCCTCTTTCTTCTGGCCTTGAATATCTGGTGCAATGGGGAAATGGTGGCTGGTTAATTTTAATGCATATAAAATCAAACTTCTCTCTTTTCATCATCAACGCTCTGGCCTCCATCTGTCTCAATTTGAAATGAATTGCTCTCGTTTTGAGGAAGTACCACGTTTCTGGAATTGTCTCCTAATCTGAAATAGAACACATATATCAAATCCCTTGCCAAGATCGCCGGAAGATGGTTGGGTCATTCTACCGCTCTGGTAGATATCTTACTGCGAATGCAATCTTCTACTTGTATAAGAACAAAGTACGTCCCAGGATAGAGTACTGTATCTGGGCAGCAGCTGTTCGGACACATCATCCTGTCTTGACAAAAATCAAAAATGCCCTCGAAACATTATAGGCGACTCCTAATACACAAGGATACACAAGAAACGTGGCTCCAGAATTTCTCTTCCACCCCTTTCCATTGGAGATCTGATTAGTGCTCTTCCTTCTTAATATTTCCACCCTCCTTGAACTGTCTCGCTCATTTTATTATTATTATTATTATTATTATTATTATTATTATTTGTAGTAGTAGTAGTAGTAGTAGTAGTAGTAGTAGCAGTAGCATGAGGAGGAAATAGAATATTCTTGTTTGATTCCAATTTTTTATATTCTTTTTATCATCATGTTCTTCATTAATTTATTCATCTCCATGTATCTCTCCTTAGTTCTTCTCTTGCCACACTTGATAATACTTTTATCTTCTTCATATTTCGTTTGTTTTTATATTTTTATTTCGTAATGACATTTCCATTTCACTCTTGACTGGCGGCTGCAACGCTTCGTAGCTCAATTTTTCCTAAACTTAAAAACGAAATTTCTTGAAGAGCAAATTCAGATACACAAAAAAACGGGTAAGCGATTACATTAGGGACACAATAATCTGGAATGGGATGAGGAGGCAGATCATATCTAGATAACCAGCTCTGTATATCAGTCGTACTTAGCTTTACGTTCGATCATGATCTAATGTCATTGTGAGGTGTGTATAATATTATACATATACTCGTTTCATTTCATGTTAACCTCTTTTTGCTGACTTGAATAAATGACACACAAGATTTCCTTTTTTGCGTAAGGAAGGTCCACAAAATCCAGTTACAGATAATCAATATGTATATATATTCAATTTTCACCCCAAACAAGGCACAGTGCCACTTTGAAGTAGGGGGCTACTATCAGGAACATAAGTTGCAGGGGTATTATGAAGGGAGATGAGTAGCAAGATGTCTGTTCACATTACACTTGAACTTTTGCATGTCAGTACAGTTGGGAAAGCAGAATCCCGGAAGGGAGTTCCAAAGTCTAGCAATTTGGGGGGAAAAAACTATTGGAGTAGAAGGCTTACTTACATCTAGGGATCGCTACTGTGAAGGGTGGGATTTAACTGCTTGTCAGGTTTGTCGGGAGTATTTACGTCGAAGGGGTACAAGTGCTTGTAGTTCGTCATTTACCATTAAAGTACTTGTCGAACAGGCAGAGGGATGCAACATTTCATCGATGGGACAGAGACTGAAGCCTAGATGATAGTGCAGGACCTATTAGGTTGGCGACTCTCTTTTGAACCCTGTCCAGGCGTGAGAGACAAGTAGCAGATGCACCAGCCCAAACGTGACAACAGTACCCCATTCTTGGGTGAATGGTGGCTTTATAGAGGTATAGGATACTTTCAGGCGTAAGTAGTTTTCTAGCACGGTAGAGAGAGCCCACCTTCTTTGCAGCAGCCTTGGCAATGATCTCAATGCATCTGTTCCAGTTCATGTTCCTTGTAAACGTTACAGCGAGAAGTTTAAAGGAAGTACTTCCAAGTAATGTGTTCTTGGCCATTGCTATTAGTGGTTAGTAAGGTTTCTTGTAATTATTGAAGGAAACAAACTTAGTCTTGGCAGCATTGAATGTGACCATCCATTTTTGTCCCCATTCCACTACAGATTAGGGGTCATCCTCTAGTGTTTCTGCCATGTCATATGTGTTCATTTGTTTTCTCCTTGTGCCTGTTATAGAGAGTGGTGTCATCAGCAAATATATCCATCTCAAAAAACAATTTTATCAGAGAAGTAATTTATGAATATCAGGAATAATAAAAGTACAATGATAGACCCCTAAGGTACTTTCGCATTTATATCATATTGTTTAGATGTACGACTGTCGAGGACAACTTGGATTTTACTCTTACTTAAGAAGGATTTAATTACATTATGTATTATTGCGGTGATACCATATGATCCAATTTTCCTTAGAAGATTATCGTTCCATATCCTGCCAAAAGTCTTAGATATATCGAGGTCTACCGATCTACCCTCCCCTGTTTTGTCCAGTGAACGGTATATATGTTCAAAGATTACAGTTAGGATATCTGCTGTGGAACGGCTTGCCTAAATCCATATTGATTGTCGGCCAGGAGTTCAGCAGCTGTAAGGTGATGGACTAGAGCTTCATTAATTAAGGACTCAAATATTTTGGCGAAAAGCGGAAGCAGGCTAATGAGGCGATAATTTAATGGGTCAGTTCTTTCACCAGAATTCTTGAAAACTGGTACAATAGAAGCAGTTTTCCAGCAATCAGCAAAGCAAGATTGGTTAAGGCATTTGTTGTAAAGTTTGGAGAGAACTGGGGCAATCTCAGAGGAGCATTTTTTTTAAATGCTTCGCTGAGATTGCTCACGTTCTCTCATCCAGCACAGCGGGGATGAAATCGGGTCCACATGCTTTTGAGGTGTCTAGGTTTTTTTTGTGATACCATGTACCCGAGAAGGAGTGATTTTCAGATCATTTAGCGTGGCGTCTGTCTGTAAAAGAAAGGCAGGGAGGGAATGGTGTGCCGGGTCCAATGTAGAGTTTGAGGCAAACTGACTGGCAAGCAGATTAGCCTTCTCGGTTGCTGTACAATCAATTCATGATTGTTTGATTGTGGGGAATCGTTGACTGCCCATTATTTACTAAACTGTTGCAGATTTTCCAAAAATCACGGGTTCCTAATTTCTGTGCTTATATATATATATATATATATATATATATATATATATATATATATATATATATATATATATATATATATATAATTATTTTTTTACTATAATAATTAAATACCTACAGACACTATTGTTTCATCCTTTCAGGAATCTTCAATGCAGGGTGTCACGATTAACACCAGTCGAACGATTCGAACCCCCGCAACACGAGACATATCTGGCTCGATTAACGGAGACCGTATCAATTCGGCTACCATTAACCGTGTGAAATAATGTTGAATTTAAACATTTTAATTTTAATTCATTTACGCCAGTCAGACAGTGATCTAATCGTTATACGATGATCAATGCATAAGAGCTAAATTGACCGACTTTAATTCAACTGAAAATGCTTAACGATAAGAAACGAATTTCTTAAAGGGGCCTTCATAATATATATATATATATATATATATATATATATATACCCGACAAACCCGACAAGCTGCTAAATCCCCCCCCTTCACAGTAGAGATCCCTAGATGCAAGAGAGCCTTCTACTCCAGTAGTTTCTTCCCCAGAACAGCTAGACTTTGTAATTCCCTTCCGGGTCCCTGCTTCCCCGACTGTACTGACATGCAGAAGTTCAAGTGCAACGTGAACCGACATCTTGCTGCCCAAATCCCTACACAGTACCCCTGATGCTTATATCCCTGATAGTAGCCCCATACAACAAAGTGGCAATGTGCCTTGTTTGAGGTGAAAATGTAATTAAAAAATGTATTACAGTTAAGTTTACTAAAATAATCCAAGATGGCAAAACTTAAGTATATTATAAATATTGAAGAGTTAATATTTATAAAGTAATCTCAACCAGATGTAAAAGCTCGATAAAACCAAATAGAAAATAGAGCTTATAATAAGAACAAGTAGCTAATAAAACTTGTTAAAAAACACTTGGAAACAGAGTTAAAAACATATTTAAATTTAAAAAGGAAGCACAAAATAAGTGGATAGTCCTTAATCCGCAGAGTTTCGAAGGAATATTTTCCTTCTCATCAAGGGGTGGGATTTAGCAAAATGCAGGATCGGATTTTGCTTGAAAAAGTATTTGATGAAGCTACAAGTAAGATCTATGGCTTACTTGTAGCTGCATCAAATACTTTTGCAAGCAAAATCCGACCCCACATTTTGCTAAATCTTACCCTTTGATGAGAAGGAAAGTATTTCTTCGAAACTCTGCGGATTAAGGACTATCCACTTATCTAGTGTTTCCTTTTTAAATTTAAATATGTTTTTAACTCTTTTTCAAAGTGTTTTTAACATGTTTTTTATTAACTACTTGTTCTTATATATATATATATATATATATATATATATATATATATATATATATATATATATATATATATATTGGACCCAGTATATAGTAATGAGTTAAAAAGTTTTGTTTTTTTTTAAATGACTGGTGCACCACCACCGAGTATCGAAAACAAAACGTTTAGCTTACAATTTAGTTTTTCCTTTGACCTTAATGTCTAAGCTATTAAGACATATTTGCTGGAAGGCTAAACATTAAAACATGAATCAATAGCTATCACGTTACGCATGTATATATATAATGCCGTCGATCAACATTCACCTGGCAAATTCCATGTTTTTAATTTTTACACTTTTACACCGATTTTCCCCAGCTAAACCCTAAATCTAAGGTTTCTCATGGGTTCGAATACCTATATATTAAATTTAGCGCCTATGGATCCAAAATTTACATAAGAAGATTTTGATAGGCAAAATTGTTTTAAACAAATATATATACGCATACATAAATATAAATAGAAAAAGGTTTGCGTTTACTATAACTTTTTAAGCAAATATTACGCAAGTATAAATCATGTAGAATATCTGCATGAATATAATTGCACGTAATAGTTAACTAAAGATGAGTATCACATAAGAAAACCGAAAAGAACTAATATGGAATCAATTAAAATGATTGTTTAAAAGTATATGCAAATTAGCTAGATCCTTTGCTGATGAGTGCAATTCCACGACCCATATATAAAAAAGTTGTATTTTCTTTTTAAAGAAACAGAAAAAAAGGGTTTTAATATTTTAATATGAATATCAATACACAAAAAAAAAAAAATTTATTTATATGAGAGAGAGAATGAGTTAAGAAGATAAAACGTAATGTCACATAATAACTTTATTAGATCTTCAAGTCAATAAGTGTTGCAGAAAAAGGAATAAGAGGGGAACCTCTTTAGGCTATGGCATTTCGAAGCTAAATGCTTCTCGTCAGAAGAGGAGAAAAGGCCAGTATTATACAAATGTAAAGGTAAAAAGACAACACGGACTTCGCAAACATTCAGATTAGAAATGAAAAAAATTTCAGATTACAATTGGAAAACATTACTTGGGGTGGGGGTAATATGATGGGTATAAAAGAGGAAAGAGAGAAAAAAACAATAAAGGCATAAAAATATATATAAAATATATATAAGAAAATAAAATAAGATTTTTTATAATTTATAAAAAAAACAAAATCTTCAAAAGTTTTTAAATTTTTAAAAAATTCCAAAAAATTAAAGAATTTTTTTTTAATTCGCAAAAGTGTTTTTTACAATAAAGTTCTGATTAAAAAAATGTTAAATTATAAAATATAAATAAAACTGGAAAAATTAAGTATGCAAAAAATTACGAGAAGAATAAAAAAAAAGAAAAACTAAGAAAGTTAAAATATAAATAAGCTCAAATTCTTGAAAGTCAATCTAGGCTCTATCGTCATTTTCTGCCAGGCGCACAACAGAGCTTCTATCTATGGTCACTCGTATGGAACATTCTCAACAGACACTTGTTTAGCTACAACCGCTAACAATTTATATTATTATCTATCTTTATCTAAGACTACACTTAAATTTCATTAGCAAAGTTTAATTCTTAGAACTTTCCATTAGTGCAACACAATACTTTTCAGCTATCTATAACACAGCCGTAATTGTAACTTTTAGCATCTCTACTTCAACTTTACAAGAAAAGACGAATTAAATATGGAAGCATATACTACACTTTTATCTTGTTTATGCTCCTGTTTCATACACTATAGTCAATTTTAAAGAAATATAGAAATTTGGTAAATGTATATTCTGATAATAATTTCTGTATTTTTATAGTTTTTTTTGCTTTTGATTGGTCTGTTTTATGCCATATCAACCCTTTCATGTCGAAACAGTAAAAGGATGTATTCAAAAGTCATTCTTAAGTATTTATGGGTCTTATGGAACACGGACAAACAATTATTCGCAATCCTGCTCTAAATATCCTTTTTAAATATATAACTTGCTTTGCACAAATTCAATAGAAAAGTATTGTAATTTTATTTATCTCCATTGAGAATTAATGAACAGCATATTTTCAGAAAAGATTTGGTAATTTATCCCTTTGTTATTCAAACATTTTTTTACAGAACTATTGCATATATATAAGAAACAAGGCAATGAAATTACAAATCAATAACACAAGATATCGATTTATTATAAACTGCTTATAATAGTTATGTAAATAAGATATACAAATCAAGTGTTTAGGTATTTGTTCTTAACTATATCCACAGTTTTTCCAAAGGCTATACTGTGTTATTAATTTAGATAAGCGTTTTAATGGTAATATAGGTGTTATAAATGAAAAGAAAATTTCGCATTTTTTCATTTCTACGGACCGTATCTGAATTTTTGCCATCAATTATAAATAATTGTGAATATATAAATAATTAAACATATTCTTACCGATTATTTTCGTTTGTTAACTATTGATCCTATTAAAATATTCATGTTGGATTTCTGCTGTGCACAGCAGAATGAGAATATAACAATACATCTTTATTGATATGTCTGGGATATTGACGGATAGTTGGTTGGTAGTAGGGAGACGCACGCACAGGAATTCGACGGGTTGATTTTGCTCGGGTTCATACTGTCAACAAACCCTTATATTCATTTTGGGGTGTTTTTATATAACCATTTGTGATCACCTCCACCATCCCCTTTGAACTGCATTGTCATCATAACCACACCGTTTTACTTGGATGTGGTCGTTTCACTAAATTGACCTGACTTTGGTTTGACTTGATTACATCTATGTATTCCTTTTGCTGGAAATAAACTTTAAGAATCCATTATCTTTTTGACAATCGATCATGTTTGTTGTTTCCTCTCATGCAGTTCTCTGGTGCCAGGTTCATTACTTTTATTTAAATGACATTTTGGCACATCCGATACTTATTTTATTATGTTTCTTGCATGTCGTCGCCAGTCAAAATGATTTCTAGATATACACAATCTGGATACTCAACATTCATATGAATATTTTAAAACGATAACAGAAATTGTCTCTGTATGTTCGACAACAAAACTTCGTTTAATATCTTAAATGAACGTGATAATAGCACATGTCATTATGTATGATACACTGGCAACACATAAAACCAAAATATGGCGTTATTTAACACCATGTTTCTTTTAAATAATACTCAAGTGAGAGGCCAAGTAAAGCTGACAACATATAGAATGAAAATTATGCTATTATCTTGAAAGTGCGCTAAATTTTCAGCTCGTATTGATATCAAGTTCACTACCGCTACTGTCAATGATTTGTTTATAACAGATATTTTTATATTTCTTTAAATAAAACCATAGAAACAAAGAACATAACTTAAATAAAAGTGTAGCATATGTTTCCATATTTGATTCTGTCTCTTCTGTCGCATCCTAAACTCTAAGTAGGTATACTAAAAAGATACTTATAAAAAATAAACCTGGCCACATTAAAGGTGACTGCGGCATATCTTTCTTGAGTAAATTGTAGATGTTGGATAAATACCACCCACTTCATCTTTACTCTTTGTTTATATTATTACTCCCCTCCCCGATGTTCTTTTCATCTAATCTCTTCAGTTGAATGACACATACAGATACGTCCTTGGTAATCAGTTCCTCAGAATATGGGTCCTTTTTAAGTCAGTGATGAATTTGTTACTGTCGGACTGAGATATGATTCTGTAAAAACTGGGAGTCCCTATACCAGTCAATATGCTGTAAAACAGAAAATTCTAACTAAACAAACGTCGTCAACTATTCTACTTAAATAACAGCCCAAACTGAATTGATTTTTGCCATTTATTTTGCGTACCAATAAATGAAGCTGCTTACGTTCGTCGACATTTAAGTCGATCCACACGGTGCTGGGTTTCTAAACAATTTTTTCAGGTTTTAGTTAATCGATATCTTGTGATATCAACACCGTTCATCGGATACATACAATTCCTTACAAGAATTCCTTATTATCTGAGGAATGCATATAATCCCTAATACAGAAGACGTCACCTCAGGAATTTAATTTATTGATTACTTTTTCAAAAGCGTAATCAAATATATACGTAGTATTTCAAGAAAAGTTCGGAAAGAGAGGTCTTGACAATTAGTTTAATATAGTTATTCTTAGTATTTGCTAAATAAATCAGTTTTCTGTCCGAGGCGTATCCATGTTATTTACCCGGGTTCAATTACCATGCGAGGTTTACTATTGTTGGTGTTGTTATATATATATATATATATATATATATATATATATATATATATATATATATATATATATATATATATATGCACTAGCATTTCAGCCCGGCGTTGCCTGTGTGTTTGGAGGTGTGTGTTGAACAAAACAAAAAAAAAAGCGCTCAATTTTTTAAATTTGGCCCCTATTATGACCCCTAACATTTATAGTTTGGGGCTCAAATCATGTTATTAAGTTAGACCAAGGAACATATATCTAAACTTTCAAGTGTTTGAACCCCAAATTGGCGGAGGAGTTTGGTAGAGTTCTCAAAGGTCAAATCGTTGAACCTTGACCCCTTAACAGCTAAATTTTAGGCCGAAAACCGATTACACAGATTTTCCCAAATCTCAGTATCCTGTATATCAAATTTCGAGTCTGTAGACTAAAGATTGACAATGTTATTGCGTAGAGAAACGTACACACACACAGACATACAAACACACAGACACACACACACATGTTAAATTTTATGGATATACTCGCATTTCAGTTCGGCATTGCTCGGGTGTTTGGATGTGTATGTTGAGCAAAAAAAATGGTAGTAGGAAGGCAGGCTCGAACCCGTACCGCAAAGGAGAAAAAGAACGGGAAAAACCTGACGCCTATGCTGTTACGATCACCGCCAAACCGGAAGTGACATATTTTTTAATTAAGGCTAGACAATCGAAAGGAGAGGATAACTTTCAAAAATATCGGCGAAAAAAAACGACCCTTTCCCTGTAGAAAAGTGCCCAGTTTAAGGTGAAGATATTGTTTTTAGCCAATTTTTCGATATTTGTCGTCTGAAAGGTCGAACTTAAAAACGATACTGATCTTGTAAAAATCCGTCGCCTCTGTTGAAAGTTTTGGGCAAACATGCAAACATACATGCATACATACATTTATCTATTGGTAACTAAAAATTTTCGACCCAAACCGATGAAAAAGCTTGCCTAATCTCTGAATACCCTTTATGAAAAATTTCAAATGTTTAGACCACAAATCGTCTGACTAATTTGGTAGCGACCGCAGAGGTCATTTCTTTTTACTTTGACCCCTATTATGACCCCTTAACATTTATTGTTTGGGCTCAAATCAAGTTATTAAGTTAGATCCATGTCCAAGGAACCTATATCTAAAATTTCAAGATAGATACACAGACACACAGACATGTTAACTTTTATAGATAGATAAATAGATAGATAGATAGATAGATAGACTAATATAGTAAACAAAAATATATATGTATACATAAATATATATGGAAACAATTTTTTATTTACTGTAAAGATTTTACGCAAATATTATGCAAGTATAAATCATGTAGAATATCTGCATGAATATAATTAAACGTAATAGTAAACTCTAGATGATCATCTATATATATATAAAAGTGAAAATGTGTGTATGTATGTATGTATGTATGTTTGTATGTGTTTGTGTGTCTGCTAAAAACTTTCGACAGACACAACAAAAATTTACAAACTCGGTATCATATTGAAGCCCCATCCTTCGACTGAAAAATATCGAAAAATTGGCCAAAAACGTTCCTTTTTTTTCACCCAGAAATCGACAATTTTCGACAGGGGGGTCAACAAAAACCTTCGACAACCGGTTCTACGCATGCGTCAGATGATGTCATGACCTGATTTACTTTAAATAGTTGAAGAACTGCCTAAATTTCATGTACGTGGCGTTAGCTCAGTTGGTTAGCGCGTTGGTTCATTATCTAAACGTTTTGGGTTCGAATCGTGGTGTGAGATGTCTTCTTTTTTTTCGATTTTTTAAATTTAAATATTGAACCAGTGTTATTTAAGCCATTGTTCACGTAACGTTCGTTTTATCTGTTTATTTTTTTTACTTTGTAACCACCGATTTTTCTTAAATTTTAATATCGAAACAGGCTTATTTAAGCCATTTTTCACGTGTTTTTTTTTTTGTTTGTTTTACGTTCGTTTTTCTGTGTTCTTTTTTTTTTCGATTTTTACATTTAACATCGTTCGTTTGCCTTACGTTAGTTTTTTTGTGTTTTTTTCGATGTTTTGATTACCCCCCCCCGTTAAGTTTTAACGTTCGTTTTTATGTTTTCTTTTTTACTTTGCTTATAACAAACAAACCTGGTCATTGACCTCATTTGCTGAATAGCTATTGCTTACGTCGTCGTCATAACGCTCTACGACTTCCGTATGAGCACCTGCTAATTTGGTTATTACTTAAATAAATTCAAACATCTTTCAGTAACTCATTCTAGCTGGCCGAACGGTTCATGTTTACTTCGCCTCAGAGCTTCGGGTTCGATCCTACCCCCCCCCCCCCCGGTTTCTTTTTTATTTAAGAGCACACATACCTCCAAACACCCCCGCTAGTCCCATTAGAAAACCGAAAAAACTAATAGGGAATTAATTAAAATGCATGTTTAAAAGAATATGCAAATTAGCTAGATCTTTTGCTTGTGAATGCATTTCCACAACCAATATATAAGAAAATTGTATTTTCTTTTTTAAATAAAAATAAAAGAGTTTTTTTTTTATATGAATATCAATACACACAAAAGAAAAACGAATTTATAGATAGATAGATAGATAGATAGATAGATAGATAGATAGATAGATAGATAGATATGGAAACAATTTTGTGTTAACTATTAACTTTTGTACGCAAATATTATGCAATTATAAATCATGTAGAATATCTGCATGAATATAATTGCACGTAATAGTTTACTAAAGATGATCATCCCATAAGAAAAGCAACTAATAGGGAATTAATTAAAATGAATGTTTAAAAGAATATGCAAATTAGCTAGATTTTTTGCTAGTGAATGCAATTCCACAACCAATATATAAGAAAATTGTATTTTCTTTTTAAATAAATAGAAAAGAGGGTTTTTAATAGGAATATAAAAACACGCCAAAGAAAAACGAATTTATAGGAGTATAGATAGATAGATAATCATGCGATATTGCGATATTTCAAGCTCGTTCTCCACGTGATTAAAAGCTCAGGGGGAGGAGAAAGGGGAATTCTAATCGAACAAACTGCAATAGAGTTTTTTTTTTTTTTTTTGCAATCCCCTACCCATCAGTATCAGTTATTTGAAACATACGATTCATTGCTAAAAATCGCAATATTTGTGGGTTTTGTTTATGTGTATTCCTGTTACTGTTTTCTTTTTCTTCCAATCAACTTTCGCTTTGGGACTTATTCCCTTAACATTGTCGAGATTATTCTTGTTATAGACTTTTAGACTTTCCCTTGATAATTGCGATATGATGCTCGTCCTGTGCAGGAACTCTACCTTCCTAGGCTTTGCTTTTTCTGTTTGAGAAGAGGTTAGGGTTTTTTTTTGGGGGGGGGGTTACATGGTAGTCACCACTTATCAAGACCCAGAAGCCACTTGGGGATGAGGGTTGATGAGGGTTACTGCGTGTACAGTAATCAATGGGATAATATCGTAGTAATCGTTAGTAATGAAGATTTGATAAAGTATCTTACTTAAGGGGAGGTTTATCAGGAATTTGTTTATGTTGGACTTGAAGACATCCAGGTTTTAGTCAGGTGAGAAACAGGCAAACGGAAGAGAGTTCCACAGGCGTGCACTTCTAAGAACGAAGCTTTGTTCATGGAATCTACGTTTTGATTTAGGCACAGATATAGAGTGGGGAAAATTATTGACAGTGGTTTCAGCTAGACGGGTGTTTTACGTGGAAGATTGGCGAGGGGGGACCAGAGATTGGAGCTCATACGAGCACTTGCCTTGGAAATAATCATAAAATAAAGACAGGCTCGCAATGTCTCTTCTGTGGGAGAGAGGTTGCAGAGAAGAGAAAAAGGCATCCCCCACTAAGCCACGAAGTCTATTTTGTACTCTGTCAAGGTAGGATAGGCTGTTTTTAGCAGCTCCTGTTCAGATGTGGCAGCAGTATTCCATCCTTGGACGTACTTGGCTTTTATATAGATAGAGAATTGTATCAGCAGTGAAATATATTCTGGAGCGGTAGAAGGATCCCATCATTTTTCCAGCGACCTTGGCAACAAATTTGATGTACGTGTTCCATTTCAGATCATGAGTAAAGGTCAAACCCAGAAGCTTTTCAACACATGGAACCTCACCAATACGAGAGTCATCCATTTCAATTGATGCCAAACGGGAATCAGAGCGTTGATAATGTTAAGATAGGAACTTGGTTTTAGATGCATTAAAAGTAACCAGCCACCTCTTCCCCCACTGTACTATGCGCTCAAGATCAGAGGAGAGAGAATCAGAGAGAACTTTGTCATTTACGGCTTTTGGTGCGTTGCCATAGATGGTCGTGTCATCAGTATAGATGTCAACGAATGATTTAAGTATGTGATTTGGTAGATCATTGCAAATCGTCTGAGGCCTTTCTACCTGGGAATGCTGACTGGCCTATCTAGGCATTTTTCGCAGGTCAGCGTGCTTTTCCACGGATGTGCTGACTCTTCAATCTCATTTTTCGACTCTTGTGTCACATTTTTTTATAATGGGAAAGAGATAAATATCCATTAAATTTATCAAAAAAATAATACACACACTTCAGTTGCCATCTCAGGAAATTTACACATAGGAGGATACAGTGACCTAGTACTTGTCCAATTTTGCCTTATATTGCAGTTTGAAAGTCCATTCCAATGTCCAGAGATCTTGATTAAGAAAGCAACGGATGTTTATTCTTTTATCTCCAGTCACTCATTTTCCCTTTTTCTTCTTACTCCTATGTCCCTCTCCTTCTCTCATATATTTCTTTTTCTCCCCGTTTTATCTCTTTCCCACTTTTCTTATCGCCTCAATAACGACTCAGATTTCGACACATCTAACAGACATGCCGCCTACAAGACGACAGACTGGTTGATAAACGAATCGGCGGATGAAAGAATTGACAAGTGGATCGTAGGTCACATCCACGGATGGACTAACAAATTTTAGATGGAGTGCCGGATAGATCGAGAGGTTGACAGAAAGACCGGTGAACAGAGTAGGGGGAGGGAAAGAAAGACAAAAAAGAGGAAGCAAAAGAAAGGTGAAATAGAAATGGTTTCTTATTAAAACATTTACGTCTTCTAAAATCGTTTGAATTTGTAAAAATTGGATGTGTCGAATAGTGTTATTGATTCTATTGCAGTTGCTTTAAAACGTTGATACCGTTGGGCTTGCTGTCACAGGTGGAACACCTTCAAAAGACATGAGCTTAAGCTTCACCCTCTCTATCATCTTCTATATCCTCTCTTGCTCTCTCATATTTTTCTCTTTCTATCTGGTTTTTATTTTCCTCCTACTGCTCTCTCCCTCCACTAATTATTTATACCATTCTTTTGACCACTCTTCTCAATATTCGTTCTTCATTCTACCATCCGAAACATTTGTGTACATGCACATTCTTCAGAGTTAATATTATAGCAGAGTCTAGGCGTTTTTCTAGTAAGCAATTCGTGACCTTTGGGTCACAGTTCGTTAAATAAAGGAGCTTCCATCTCCCCCCCCCTCTCTTTCTCTCTCTCTCTTCTCTTCTCTTCTCTGATTTAATGAATGTTAATATGATTTTGACGTCACAAAGTAATGACGTAATCCAGTGTATAGAGAGAAAATCCAGGTTATGTAATAAGATCCACAATGGTTAAAAAGTATATATTATAAGAATTATATTTAAGTTGCGACATTAGGAAGACAACAAATATTACATGTCTTTTTAGACACATAATGTAGTATTATATTAGCATTTCGGACAACACCCAGTAATTTGGTCGAGTATTATTATAAGAAAAATAAAACAATTAGAGTTTGGAAAATGTGGATTTACAGTTTGGAATCTTTAGTCATAAATTTAATTTAGAATTAAAGTCGATTTAAGAATTTTAAAGGAGATTGGAATTTTGTTAGTAAATTAAACGTTGATTTAGCTAACATAAACGACGGGTGATTTAGACTGTTTTGTTGACATAATAGTAAGTTAGCAGAGATCAAGCTAATGAGTTGGCGAGAAACGCCTTAGCGAACAGACGTGTGGACGACCCCGTTGGAAGCAGAAAGGGAAAAAACAGTGAAAACGTAGAAAGAAACTTAGCGTGCCAAACTCCGACAAGGGAATCCGTAAGACGAATAAAGACGGTTAAAAAAATAACTCGTTGTTATGACGTTCTTTCAGGATTTGGACAAATAAGAAGGTATGTGATTCTTTTAGTCTGAGACATGCAGACATATTGTTATCGTTTGATTGCAAGAAAAGCTATCTGTAAAAGCTTATGTATCACGTTTGTTAACTGTGTGTATTTGTGAAGAATTACTCGCACCCACAATGAACATTTCATATACATGCAGGATACAATAGACATTTCTACACTCTGTCTACACGTATTCATTAGATATCAGTGACACTATTATATACAGTAACAGACGATAAACGCGCTCATGTAATATATATTGACATATGTAAGAAATACGGACACATTTATATACAACACACACACACAAACACACATACATATATATATATATATATATATATATATATATATATATATAACTTCAGCTATCCAACATTGAATCCCTCTCCTAGAGTTTAAAAAACGCCAAGAGATGGGAGATTTGTTCTACTTGGCGAATAAGCCGTAACAGGGGCGTTTTGTTGCCGTTGTCACTTTCTCTTACCAGTTGTCCGAAGCTTGCAACTTATTGCTAGAGAATGTAGTAATATATATGCAGATAGATGCAAGTTATTGTTATCTCCTTTTGTCTTTTAAAGTTATTCTATGATGTTCAAAGATAAATATATGTGCTTTCCATTTGCATAAATGTGTTAATAATTAGATGCAACTGAGCATCTCTATGGCCGACTCGTTCGGTCCATTTATGTGTCAAGCTTATATTCGTAATGTAATTTTCGTTGCTAAACTCGTAGGTTGAATGGTTACATCTTGAACTTATTCGTTAATGTTTTTATTCGAACAAACTTCGACCGCTGTTGTCAATAAAGACGGTGCAATCAAAGTGCAATCAAAATGCAAATGCAAAGAATTTCTGTTTGGGTGATAATCAGGGGAAGTAACTCTATTCACCTTTTCTTTCATCATATGAACATCGATGGGTTTAGTTTTATTGCTTCTTTAATGGCGAGAATTTGGTTTGCAAATATCCAACAAGAATGATGCTTTCTTAATTCAGCTCAATATTCATTTATTTCGTAAGGTAATAAATCTTCTTTCCCTTTTCAGACGGGGCGAATATTTATGATTTGAAAAACCTTTTCACCATTTTCCAGGCTGCAATATTTATTCGCTCGGTGACGACGGTGCTCTGGTTATAAAAGAAACATCTTTACTGATGTGTTCGGTCGGGTTACATAGAAATTATTCCTGCGTTATCACTTAAAGAGTTACTTTAGCATATATTGGAAACATCTCTTTATAGACCAAAATAAAAAAAACAGTAGTTATAAGTTGATTAAAATTACATGTGATCTATAAAGGGGGTGGCGTGGCAATAACGCAGAGCATCCAAAGCGGTGAAGGAAGTGAAATTTAATCATATTCAAACTACTTCCCCTTTTCATAATATTTTAAGTACTAGGACTTATACATTAATCTTTAGGAAATATAATCAAGGAATTAACTCTGTATGTCACTGCCCAAGGAGAAAAAGTGTATAGCTTATCATTCATGAGAGAAGAAATTAAGACTAGCATGGTTGCTCGGGTGTTTAACAGTGCGTGTTAAGCAAAAAAAGTGGTAGTAGGCAGGCAGACTCGAACCCGTGCCGCGAAGGACGAAAAAAACGTGAAAACAAACGTAACGCCCTTACCGTTACGTCCATCGCAATACCGGAGGTGACAAAGGTTAAAATTAAGGCTATTCAATCGAAAAGAGGGGATGAATTTCGAAAATATCGGCGAAAAAAAAGCAACCCCTCCCTGTAGAAAAATGCCCAGTTAAAGGTGAAGGAATTAGTGTTTTTGACCATTTTTTTTCGATATTTTTCGTCCGAAGGGTTGAGCTTCAAAACGATATCGATCTTGAGAAAATCTGTTGCCTCTGTCGAAAGTTTTAGGCAGACATACATACATACATACATAAATACATACATATCTATATACATACATACATACATTTAAACAAACAGGTGAGATTTATATCATAGATAATAAATAGTGAGTGTCTGTTATGGTGTAAATGTTGGAAAGAATAACGAGAAAACTCGGAAACCGTGGAATGAATGATGTATTAAAAAGAAAATACAGAAACGGTGTTAGTTGAAGGAGAATTCTGCTCAACTGAAAGACAAAGTAAAGATACGACTGTCTCTCTCCGAGTCTTGGGTTCAGACTGCTAAAAAGCAGAACCTGGTCACCGGAACTGACGTCAGGAATAGTCCATTGCCAAAATCTGTAAGCGAGCCACCCTAACAGTATCAATGGAAAATTAGGAAGCTTAAGGAAATAGAAGGAAGGCTAGGACAACAGAATATTCTTTTTGTTGTTTTGACTCTCCAGTATATATCCATTGATATCTTATATATTTTTATATACAGTATTGTGGTTCTCAGATGAGTAACTATGTCTAACTGTGTCAGATGTATACTTAAGAGTTAAAAGGGTCATGAGACTGTTGTCCTAGCACTAGTTATGACATACCAATCTAGCAGAGTAGAGATGAACAGAATCGTTGAAAGGGAAGTTGTTACAAAAATTGAATATAATGAACAAATAAAATAATAAAATAATAAGCTTGTTACAATAAAATAATAAAATAATAAATAACAAAATAATAAAATAATAAGCTTGTTACAAAAATTGAATATAATGAACAAATAAAATAAAATGAAACACAATTTGATTATGTATTTTTACAAATTATTGAAAAAACTGTAATTTTACTGTACCTTCACCTTGTACACCCCTCTATGTGTGGGGTTTACTCTATCGGCAAATCGCTTATCAAAACGAAGAAGAAAAGAATAGCGTATTAACGAATGAAAACACTTGAAATGTGATTTACTATTAATGGAACATCAAATTATATTCAAACTATCTCTATTTATCATAATAATTCTCACTACTAGTACTTATACGTGTGTTCTTCGGAGTGTACAATCAATGAGTCAGTTCCAAGCGTCAGTAGCACACCACCAGATTCTCTAAGCCACTGATCGCAGCAAATATTGCAGGTTGCACGTTTCCTAATCGGATAAAATTACTTGACATCTGCGGGTGTTGGATGGCATTAAAGAAAAGATTCAATAGTTGTGAAAACGTTGTCGGATTCATGGTAGCATTAGCCTAGAGTTGAGACTAATGCTACCATAAAAGTTTTTAAGCAATGTTATACGTGAAGTTGTTTGAACTCAGAAAAAATTTGCATAGAAACATTTCATTCTTAGACAAAAGAATTATTTCTATGCAATATTTTCTCACTGCAAAAAACTCCACGCATAGACATTGCTTGAAAAGTGTTATTAGTAATGGAAATGCTGAAACACAAGTTTGCAACCATTATATATATATGTGTGTGTGTGTGTGTGTGTGTGTGTGTGTGTGTGTGTGTGTATTTCATTAAGTTTTCTTCCATGTAAAATGTTTTGTGGTAAAACTAAAAATTTAGCATAAATGTAGAATTAGAAGATATGTAGCCGCTCGCTCATTTTTATATTGCTCGTATACATGAATCGAATGTGGTATATATGATACAACTATTACCCTTGCCTACTTCTCCGACCGTAACATTTATTTTGTACAGCGTCTCATAATTGTTTTTTTATTTATTACGTTTTCACTCCAAACACGGCATATTGCCACTATCAGTGATCTAAGTTTCAGGGGCACTATGTAAGGAGTTTAGCAGCAACATGTCTGTTCACATTACACTTGAACTTCTGCATACCAGTACAGTTGGGGAAGCGGGAAACCGAAAGAGAATTCCAAATATAGCAGTTCTGAGGAAGAAGCTATTAGAGTATAAGGCCTTCCTACATCTAGGGATCTCTGCTGTGTAGGGATGGGACTTCGATTCTTGTCGGGTTTGTCGGAGTTATTTTCGTCGAGGGGGTACAAGGGCTTATAGTTCGTCAGAGCATCCACCATTAAAATACTTGTAAAACAGGCAGAGGGATGCAAAATTTCGTCGATGTGACAGGGGCTGAAGCTTAAATGACAGTTCGGGACCTATCAGGTTGCCGACTCTCTTTTGGACCCTGTCCAGAAGCGAGAGACCAGTAGCAGATGCACCAGCCCAAATGTGACAGCAGTACTTGATATATGGGCGAATGGTGGCTTTGTAGAGGTACAGGATACTTTCAGGCGTAAGTAACTTTCTAGCGCGGTAGAGAGAGCTTACCTTCTTCGCATCAGCCTTGGCAATGATCTCGATGTATCTATTCCAGCTCATGTTTCCTGTAAACGTTAAGCCAAGGAGCTTGAACGAAGTACTTTCAGGTGATCTATCTTTAGCTATAGCTATTGATGGTTGGTAAGGTTTCATGTAATTATTAAAAGAAGTGAGCTTTGTCTTGACAGCTTTGAACGTTACCATCCATTCTGACCTCATACAACTACAGACTGAAGGTCTTCCTCTAGGGTTTTGCCAATACCTTAGATATGTGCTTATTAGTTTCCCCCACGTACCCATCTCAGAGATAATTTTATCAGGAAAGTTATTTGTGGATATCAGAAATAATAAAGGTTCAAAAATTGATCCCTGAGGTACACCCGCATTTATATCGAATTTTTTAACGTTCGCCCATCGAGGACAACCTGGATTCTTCTCTCATTTAAGAAGGATTTAATTATGCTAAGCATTCGTCCAGTAATACTATAGGATTTTATTTTTTATGAGAAGATCATCGTGCCATACCTTATCAAAAGCCTTAGATATATCTAGGGCTACTGCACTCCCTTCTCCTGCCTTATCCAGTGCTTGGTATAAACGTTCATAGATTACAGTTAGAATATCTGAAGTAGAACGGGTTTGTCTAAATACATATTGGAGATCAGACAGAAGTTTAGCAGCTGTAAGGTGGTGGACTTGATTAATTAAGGACTCAAATATTTTGGTGAAAAGAAGGAGGGGGTTACTTAATTTAATGGGGCAGTTCTTTCGCCAGAGTTTTTGTAAACTGGTACCATAGAAGCAGTTTTCCAGCATCCAGGAAAGAATAAGTAAAAAGATTTCAAATGGAAGGTAAAGATGGTCTCAGTAGTTAAAAAAAGTATACTTACTACTGGAACTGCCTTACATGGTATACTTTTATCCAATTACACCCTTTTTACTATTAATCTCAATCACTTAATCATCTGCATTTAAATGCAACTGCTAGCATCTATTTTATCGGTGGAAAAGCATACTTGTCATAAGCATAAATACATTTGTTTCGGTGTGAACTTGTTCTTTCTCACATTCAGGTCTACCCCTTTTCTATTCTGTATAAGGCGCCCCGGATTTTGGCTGTTCTTGATTTCCGGGAAGTCACTTAGTAGTTGCTCACAAAAAGGTTGCTACTTTGATGAAGACTGAAAATATCGAAGAGTCTCGTTCCATCAGATTACCACTCAACTATGTTGTCAAGATCATGAGGAAAAAATTCTCAGTTAACTTTCTACATAAAGTGTTTTGGAATTCGCTCGGCTATTAAGTTCTGGACGGTTTTGGTTTGACGATATTCGCTCCAACTCCGAGGTCTGTCTCTTATTGACCTGGGCTCCAGTGGCAGGCAGAATAGAATCCCTTGGCCACAAAAGTCGATTATATTGTCAAGAATTCAGCAAGGAAATTATGCACTCTCCAATCCTTTCCAACTCATTCTCTTTGTTATTTTAGAAGCGAATGGGTTCTCCCATTTTACGTATCGAATTATTACATATTTTCTATTTGTTGCTTCTACTGATACAGGATTCTCTACCCACACTCACAGGTTCATTGTCACATAAACAACGAACTCTTCAAAAACAGAATTTATTTCACTTTTTCCGAGGTCTGAGATGTGTCAGGCATAACTGTCTACTGAGGTTAGGTGATCTATGCTAGTGAGAAGGCCATCTCGCTTGTTAACTGAATTTATTTATTAATATGATGAGAAAAAAATAATTAATTTTGTTTCTACTTCATTTAGCTTTTCGCTGATTAAAGCAAGTTCAAAACCAATCTCTTTTTGATCCAACATTGTAATGCCAACCAAAAACAAGCTCTTTTATGGCGGCGATAAGTAAGTCAAAATTATTTCTCTCACTTGATCCAAGCGTTTGCTGATCACGATTTTTGCGTTTGCTCAACATCATGTTAAAGTAGTCGTTTATGACGTTGGGTAATTATCTCTCCCCCACGAGAGTCAGAAAGTGGGACTGAAGAGCCAGCACCCCAGAACATGAGCATTATGGCCTTCAAATATGCCTGGGCAACTCCCTCCGCATTCCCCGGTGGAAGTGCCTCAAGCGATTAGCAATAAACTAAACCCCACTTCAAAGAGAGAATGCAACATCTGAAATAGTGAACCTCCTAGAACTGCACGGGACAATCAACATACTGCAATCAACAGAAAAAAAGGCCATTTCAGAAATGACCATAGACTCTGTTGACTTTGCTGCTGAAGTGGCCAGATTCTGCATTTTTATTCTGGTCTTTCTACGCAAGATGTCAATTTCCGGCAAATTGCCTTCAATTTTGGAACAAAAACATTAACACACGATTTTTTTCTTGTTTTATTCTTAGCGTAAATTTCTTTTCCTTTTTTTTTCAGCTTTTCTCTCGTCTTTGCCTTCTCCTTCGGCAACAGAATATATTCTTGTCAACTGAAAATATATCACCATTATTAGAAATATCGTTCGACGGTTTTGTCTTTTTACTTTTTTTTGTTTGTTTCATTGTTGTCTTTCAATACTATCGTTCGCTCAACGCTCAGTGTATATTCTGAGCGACCTCTACCAGCCGTATCTCCAACAAAGAGCAAGTAATTCGCTTTGACGTGTACAGAAATTAACTTAGTTGCACATTTTGCTGCAATTACCGAACAATAAGAAGTAACGTCACTTTTCAAAACTCAAGTGATCATCCAACACATTTTATTCGGGAAATCTCGGAATCGATTTTCTCTTTTTTATGAACGTATTGCAGAAAGATTTTTTTTTCGTAATATGGCTCTTACGATCTGTCGAAATTAATTTCAATTCTACACGGATTGTTTTGTTTTCAGTTTTAGAATTTTGAAGTATTTCTGTCGGTTACGTTTAATTTGAAAGAATTTCTTCGAATTTGTGGTTTTAATCTATGCTATTTATTGTGGTATCTGTCTGTCTGTTTTGCCGGTGATGCAACTGAAACATAACTCTATGCAAAGATCAAAGTAAAATTTTAAGAGGAATCCAATGCTTGTATTAAGTTTATAGTGGGATGTTTTTACAATAAAATCTTAATCAAATCAATTTTATTCGGAAAACAAATAGCTAAGTGCACTATGGCACTTAAATAAAGAAGTAGAAGATATTTACACCCACGTAAGTCTGAATGTTTGTCCAAGACGACTTTAAATCTGGATCTGACAGTTATGGTCGCGAATATACTGCATAATCACGTTGGAACACTAGTTTCCGCTAGATTACAGAAGTTAAGCAACGTTGAGCCTGGTCAGTACCAGGTAGGTGACTAATTTGGAAATACAAGATGGGTGAGTACTTTAGGAATACGAAGCGCTGTATGTAAGGAGCGGCGACAGATTTGTAAAAATCTAACGTCGTTATCTTCTCTAACAGGGATGCGACTGGGGATCGCTTGTGAATTTAATCCTCTCGTGAAACTTCCTCCATTAGAGGAAGCCGATTAAACCCACATTAGGATTAGTTCCGCAATTTCATTTCATTGTCACGACCTTATCTGACAGGCTGCTATACGCTACAGAAACATGGATCGAGAATGTTGCCTTTTTTCTATTTAGATGAAAGCAACATTGGTACATATTTTTCCTGGTATCCGCAGACGCTGGGATGAAAAACTCATCCAAAAATAAATTTAAATTGCTGTTGGTCATGTTGAACGTCGAAATCTGGATCTTTTCCCCTCTGCACCAAAGTTAACAGAGTAAGAGTCATGTGGAATTTTGCTTGGGCAGTTCTATAATTTTGCTTTTCTAGAATTTTGCTTTTTCTATAATTTTGCTTTTCTAGAATACACTTTATTTGTTTTAATATACGTCCCACATCTGCCAATATCCTTTATCGTGTATGAGCTAGTTGTGACTTTTCTAAAGTCACAACTCGTTCATACATGAAGTATTATTACCATATCTGGACTTGTGCGCAAACCACCAGTCTCTTGGACAGGTTGCAAAAGAGAATCTAATAACCTAATAAATTCTGTACTGCCTGTCAAGCATCAGCCTCTGTCACATCGCCGTAATATCAAATCCCCGTGGTGTTTTTGCAAGTACTTTCATCTAATTTGTCCAGAATTTACTGCACTTGTATCCTCTCAACAAAAAATACACACAACCTACCCGATTAGCAGTTAAAGCACACCCTTCATTGCATAGTTCGTTTGAGGATTTTCTACACTGGCAGTTTCTTTTGTTCTAACTGCTTGGATTTGGAATTCCTTCCTACTCCATTTTCTCCGATCATACCGACATGCAAAAATTTTAGCTTAATGTGAACAAATATCGCCAAACTCCCCATCCATGTTATTCTGTATAAATCTTGTCACCATCACATTAGCACTTTACGCTTCAGTTGCAATGTGTCTTGTTATGGGTGAATAATAAAAGTATAAATAAATATATTAATTTTCATATTCATATGTTCGTATGTGTGTCTAATTAAAGAATACATTACT
This sequence comes from Euprymna scolopes, assembly GCF_053919585.1. Classification (NCBI taxonomy): domain Eukaryota; kingdom Metazoa; phylum Mollusca; class Cephalopoda; order Sepiida; family Sepiolidae; genus Euprymna; species Euprymna scolopes. The sequence continues at coordinate 99,307,165 of NC_136497.1, read as the reverse complement.
CTCAGTGAACTTTTAAAGATAGTTGATATCATCAAAAAAATCTTTATCAATATTCCTTTGAAAAAACAAAACAAATGACGCATTTAAATTGAGCTTTGTTATGTTCTTGCCTTGTTTACCTTAATCCGTGTGCCTTTATTTTCGCATTGTGAAATTGATAAAAATTGAATGACTGCCATGAATCAAAAGACGAATAAGATGCCCGACATGTAACGAACTGTTTTTTGTAGACCAGCCCAGATGTGACATACCAATTTGGATAAGGTGATGTTACACTTAGATGTTCAAATCAACTTAAAACGAGCCGCAGTAGGTAAGGCGTAATGAAATAAAACTTTAGAAACCAAATCTTACAGGCTTAGGTTTTGTCGCCATTTCAGGAAACGTCTCACAAAAAATACTGATTATATAATGTTAACAGAGCAAATAGTATATAATCCGCCCCCTTTAAATTGAGCATCTAAAAATAACCAGACAACTAAACTGAGCACTAACTGATAGTAATTGTATAGTTTTGGCCTCAAACAGGCAGATACAAAATCTCCATTAGTAACAGATGCCAAGTATCAGGAGTTTTTTAAGAATGATTCCAAAATTTCACTACCTTTTTATCTAAGAATATTAGTTCGAGTTAAATGTTTTGCAACATCTAACTTTCTGCAAGATTTATCTGAGTTTAGATAAGTGCGTTAATCAACACGTTTTTCTCTGAGGCTAAATATCTTTATTCATGACCAATTTATCCGAAGTGTTTAAATCGATAAATAACCTACGGTTGGAGTCGTCAGCTTATTTAGTTGAGATTCATCAGAATAATTATCAATAATTTATACGAGAAAATAATTTATTGCCCTAAGAAAAATATGTTTTCCATTTGACGATGCCATGCATCGGATAATGTTTCAAATTTATTTGGCAGTTAAAGGAAAGAAATATCAGCATCCTCAGATTAAAAAAAAAACTCTAATCAATAGATACGGATATTCATCACATTAGATCTTGACCATCAATGAAAACTATGTGGGACGTTGGAATTATGCGGCTAGTGAAACAATTATATATAGCCACTGTGATAATTCCTGAGAAAGACGAAACATAAATATATGTTAACATTTATTAAAAACTAAGCACTAATCATTCAAGCTCTCTTAAGAGGCAATAACTTTTGATAGAAATATCAAAACATTTTTCATCCAAGCAATATTGCGAAGTTCTTTATTTTGAAAATGGAACAGGCTTTAAGACTGGTTATGCTCTTAACGATTTATTTATTTCTCGTTACGTACGAGTTTGGTGGCGACTTTATTGAATAGAGCTTTCGAGCTTCAGAACTGGCTACTAAATATCAAGGTTTGAACGATGCAGTTGTCGGAGCAGTTATATATATATATATATATATATATATATATATATATATATATATATATATATATATATATATATATATATACTAGCAGAAGTACCCGTCGTTGACTGGGTTCAAAAACAGCCTACAGAAAATGGACTGTGATTGATGAAAGTATGATAGGTTATGAAAAGGAAGGGGTTGTAAAGAGATAGGTTTTTATACCCCAAAATTTACCCTACGCAAAATATGATGAAAGTAAAGACAATTTTCGCGAAAATATATTTTTTTTATATCAACTTTGTTTCCATTCGTAGCCAAGAGTGACCAACAAAATGATGTTTCCTTACAAAGAGAAAATGTTATATATATATATATATATATATATATATATATATATATATATATATATATATATATATATATATAAGAAATAAATGTTCCCACTGTCAATAAAAGTTGCTTTTGTGGTAGAAAAGTTCATTGGTTTGTATTTTTAAGTTGTTTGTAAAAAAAATTTTTTTTAATTCACGAACCGGTTTATAAAAAAAAATAAAATAGTAACGACTTTGAAATGGAGAGCCCCGTTTTCAATTTAAAGGAGGGGCACCTGAGCATTCTGTGTTAACAATTTAAGAGAGTTCTGTCAACGTAAGGAATATTTATAAACATATTTTAATGTTTTCCGTTATTTTGTGCTGGAGGAATATTCGATTATGGCATGTGTAGTTTATATAAAAATTCATTTAAGTAGTTATCGCCTCAAATTTCGTTTTAATTTTGCTTCGCTGAAATTATTTCAAGTAAAGAGTTTAAAAACTATTTCAAAACAAAAAAAAACATGAACTGAACTTTCATTGACTATGGTAACATGTATTTCTTGTATATTTATTTTTTCGGGTAGTCGTTAGTTGGCTTTTCTGCTAAACGCTCTTACTAAATAAAATCGACGAAATATCGAAAAACAAAGAAACAAAAACAGTTTTGAAAAATAATGAAGCTTTACTTACTTTAGTAAAATAATCCGAAACAGCAAAATGGGATATTAAAAAGTAAACACGTAATTACTTTAGTTTTTTTTAAGCAAAGAATCGATATAGATATGAATAAGAAGAAAATGGCGCCATTTTCAAGCAGAACAGCTTCGTTTCAGTTTTACAGTATTGAACGGTGTAGTATTGCGCCGTCGGATTCAGGGTTGTACTATTTTAATGTAAAGAACACGCAGAAAGGGTTGTAATCAACTGAATTCCCTCTAGTACACTAACAAAAAAAAGCTTAAACAGATATATAAATCAAAATAGAAAGGTTATGTAAATGTTTTTAAAAAGACACGTATCACGTGAGCAGGATTTCCCTTCTTTTGACACGATAAAAAGTAACGTTCTTATTTTTCTTATTTATCTATTTTCGAAAGAGTGCCACGTGCAAGTGGAGAAGGAAAAAACAGAGTTATGCAAAATTTGTGTCGAGAATTGTCTAAAGTTCCGACTTTTTTTTTTTTTTTTGGCTTTCACTTTAATAAGAACGTGAATTTATATGGTGAATTTATTCGATACAATATGATTCAACAAAAAAAAATAAATAAAAGCTAACGTGAATTAAGATTAAAGTTAAGGTATTATTGTGGACCCTCACCCCTTTTAAAAAACCTTGTTAAACTTTGTGACATATTTCCATTCTATGGAGGTCAGGCGCGAACGAACACCCCATAATTTTATTATACCATATTTCTTCAAACTGAAACATAATTATCAAAGTATACTTACGCAGATAGATATGAAAAGTCTTTGTTAAAGTTTGTGCCATGGAGTACCGGCGCGAACGCAGACCCCACAATTTTATTATACCATCCCTATTTAAATTGAAACATACTTGTGAAAGTATTCTTATGTACATCTATATCAAAAACCTTGTAAACGTTTTTTTTTATTATTTATTTCCATACTTTGGGAGCCAGGCGCGAACGCAGACCTCACAATTTTTATGAACCGCCGTTCTGCCAGATCAAACATACCCATTCCTGATCCTCGATACATCTTCTATCATTATACGTAATCAGTTTTTTAAAATAGTCAACCATATAGGAGCCTATTCGTGACCACACACACACACACACACGCACACACACACACACACAGACGTTAAGCTTTATATTATTAAAAAATTATATATATATATATATATATATAATTTTTATGGGGTACAAAATATGCACATTGTAGTTATGACGAGAAGACTTATTTTATTGATATCCATGATTAAAAAAGGAGATACAAAACGGGTACCTGCTGACCGGTGTCCGCCGTCACTCCTCTAGAGCTGAATTGAAGGATTTTTATTTATATCAAAAGTGAGAGAAACTCTCGAGGAAAACTATATATTTAAGATAAAAGAAAGTGTAATAACGAGTGAAAAAGTGAGACACTATATATCTAATATATAAATCTATGTCTGTGTGTTTGTCAGTGTGTGTGCTAGTCTCCGCTTTTTAAATGGTATCTCCTCCCAGACGGAAGGTCGATGGACGGCGTGTAGTAGCACAAAATATTGCATTTTTGGTGAAGAGTTTTGTTAGAAGTATTTACTCGGTTAAAATAATTGCTAAGGGGTTTAAAAAGAGGACAAAATTGAAAGAAATCGCAAATTGCCGGGCGTAGCGTAATGGCGTCGTTCTACGCATTTATTTAGTTCTTTTATAACGCTTTAAAATCGGTTGTACCATTAGTACAGTCGTTAGCATCACTAGCCACTAATACAAGTGTTTCGGTTTCGATCTTCGCCGTCTTGACTTTTAAATGCTATTATGTAATAATTTTACAAGAACACTTTTATGTAAAAAAATACCGAAGAATTTTTTTATGTATATAACGAAAATACCATAATCAGCACACACACACACACACACACAGACATACATATATGTTGTTTTTATAGATTTCCATCTTTCTGGGAGTAATTTATAAGAATAATTTATCAAAAAATACAATTCATATAGAAATTTATTTCACAAGCTTTTGTGTAGTAACTTTCTATGCTTGTAAAAAAAAAATAAAACATAATAACGTAGATAAAGGGAGAGAGAATAAGGCTCTTCTTTTCTCTATTTTTTCGTTACCCCTCTACATCTGTCGGCTGGAATACGGAATTAGTCTTGAAAGCAGTAGCAGCAGCAGCCATCATCGTCGTCATACATTGTTAATACTACTTGATTGTATTATTATTAGTATTAGTATATTATTATTATTATTAGTAGTAGTAGTAGTAGTAGTAGTAGTAGTAGTAGTAGTAGTAGTAGTATGGCTAAAAATGTCATGTCCGAGCGCCAACCGCAGTTTTCTCAGACAATACCATTCTTTGCTAGGTCGTACTCTTCGATTTGCTTTCGTCATGGTAAAAATCGTTTTTGCTTTATTCATTCCTTTCTCGAATCTCTCTTATTCTATGGGCGATCCATGTAAAAAACCTGCATCTGTCCTCATAAGGTTACACTATTAATAATTTATTAACGTCAAAGAAATTTTTTTTATTATAATTCCAGTCATATTGAATTGTGTCTTTGTTCTTAAAATATTCGTGAATGGCAATCAAATTTGCCATTGTCGTGTGGATGCATTCATTTCGTTCATTAGCTGGAAATATACTTTGACAATGCTCCGTAATTTAATTCCTGCAGACGACATAATTCTCCATCTTAGCACTTCAAACTTTAAAACTATTTTCCATTTCCTTCATCGGAAAAGCAAGCGAATAATTAGCGAATTGAAACAAAAGATGTTGAAAATAAGTCACCTGTTAATTTTCTGTTTCTTATTATTTGATAGTGAGAAACAAGGAATTCCAAACACTTTTTGTATTTGAAATAAAGATGGTGGAAGCTACATTAAAAGCAGACGAATATCAAAATAAGAGCATTTTTCAGAACTAAAATATTTTCCATTTCAGAACGGATAAAATGAAGTTCTAGAACGAAACAGTTTTTTGGACAATTTTATGCCTTGTTTACGAAGATTAAAGTCAACATATAATGCTGTTAAACCTCGTGTCTAGAATCAATATTTCAATTTTAATCAAAATTTATGACACAATTTTGAGTCTATAAATTGTCAAAAAGTCAGAATTGAACTAATGGGTTTTAAAAGAGGAATTAAAATGCAGAGAATCTTGCTTAATTGGTATCTAATGATTACGGATAAAATTTAATGCAAACCTGAAATATTTTAATTTAATGGAAAGTTGCTCCTAAACTTTGTCCATCGCTTTATTGCAGATTACAAAATAATCAATATTTCAGTAAATATAAGTTATAAAAAGCTGAAAATTACACCATCCAAGGACTGTATTAAGGTGAGATAAATCCTAAAATTTCATCAAAATTCATGTGATATTTAAAAAGTTATGTTATTTTTTTAATATTCAAGGAATTTTCACCGTCCATCGCTTTATTGCAAGTCTTCTAAGATAATGTTTTAGCTCAATAAAACAATACCAAAGCATCATAAATTTATATTGAACACATTTTCTGGGGAAAATTAACAAAAACAAAGGCACATCCCGAGGGCTAAGTGTCAAACAAACGAATTATTTGTCCACATATCCCCCATGTTTTGAAATTACATTAAACAACCTTTTGTCCACCGAGGAGGTAAATTGTTTGATCTGAGATGGAGTAATGGTTCTGGCAACGTCGACTATTTTGTTCCAAAGGGCATCCTTCGAAGAAAACTGCTCTCCTCCCTCAAACTCCTCGTTTCAATATTGACCATAGGTGTTCGATGGGGTGAAGGTCCGGAGAACACGGTGGCCAGGACATGAGGGTTTCTCCAACAAAGCCCTGAGATCCAAGGAAGGATGTAGTTGCCCTAGCAGCATGAGATGGGGCATTGTCATGCATAAAAATAATCTTAAAACGACGTGACAAGGGAGGATCATCTAGCCATGGTAACAAATTCTCATTTAGAAAGGCAGTGTAGGCATTGCTGGTGAGCTTGACACCTTCTGGCACTCGGAATGGTCCACATAGCTTATCCCCAATAATTCCCGCCCAAAACATTATGCCTCCACCTCCCTGTTGGCGACGAAATCTATAAGGCGTTGGAGTTCCATTTGGATTCCAAACTTTGGCCCATCCGTCCGGTCCATCAAGGGTATCACGAGCCTCATCTGTAAACAGAACATTTTGGCAATCCATTTTCATATATTTTTGTGCCCAAGCCAATCGTTTTTCTTTGTGGGTTTGGCTCAATGGAGGCCTTGGAATAGGATTGATGTTCCTTGCCATTTCATTCAGTACATTGCATCGGGCTTGTCTGGACCTTGGTATGACTCCAGCCCTCGCAAAAAGTGTTGCACTGGTGCTTTTTGGGTTGCGCACAATCTCTCTACGAATTTTTCGAAGATCACGATCAGAAAGGTTCCTCCTTGTGCCCTTATCTTTCCTGGACTTGATGTTGGGGTTCTTGACGAATGTAGCTAAAGTTCGGGGATCCCTTTTTAGTTCTGTGGCTAAATTTATGATCGAGAGTCCTTCTGCTAGTCCTGCAATAATCCTCTGCTTCTCGGTAGCTGTTAAACGTCCTTTTTTTGGCATTTTATGAGACCTGCAATAAAGCGATGGACGGTGAAAATTCCTTGAATATTAAAAAAATAACATAACTTTTTAAATATAACATGAATTTTGATGAAATTTTAGGATTTATCTCACCTTAATACAGTCCTTGGATGGTGTAATTTTCAGCTTTTTATAACTTATATTTACTGAAATATTGATTATTTTGTAATCTGCAATAAAGCGATGGACACAGTTTATATTATACCCCTAAAACTATGTTTGATGATATAAAGAAATTAACTGAATTAAATGAATAGTAGTTAATTGATATCTAACAATTATTTCAAAAATTCATAAACATATCTGAATTTTCATGAAAGGGATTCAACCTCTTGTTTATCCCGTTCTATAGAAGTAAATCAAACTAACCATAAACCACGTTACCAATCCTTATGCCTAACAATTGTGCTACAAAATACATAGTAATCGGTTAACTGTTTTAGGAGTTAATCCTATGCATTGAAATATATAAACATGTAGACATTTTATGTAAATAAAATAATTAATTTTGTAGTTATTAACTTTTCATTTATTTAAAGGAAACTTTTTTGTTTTGGTCAAGACATTAAAGTCATTTTATTTGTTTGAATATACAGAGTTACTACTTTAAATGACACCCATGAAATCGTTAATAAAATTCAAGATCCTTTTTGAATTCCAATCATACACTGTACCAGCAGAAAGACCCGACGTTGCCAGGAATTGAATCACCAAATATTTCACACTCCCATATTTTTATTGTCATCGAAATCAGTATAATCGCCTATTTTTCAATCAAATCGATTGATTTCCTGCTCTAGTTGGAACCGTAGGAAGTTTCATATGCCTCCCTGCAGTAACTTAGTCCGCAATACATTGTAGTCTACATTGCACTGTAGAGAACCTACTGTTGATTTTATAAAAGTATTTTTATAAATAATGGCTTGAATTAAAGTTTAAAATGTACAAGTCAAGCATTATGCGTCAATTGTGTTCTAAACAAAAGCATCTATTTGGAATGAGCCCCTGCCATATCAAAGAACCTACTGCTGATTTTATATGCCTGGTCTTACAGCTTATGCAATGTTGATGGCTTGAATTAAAGTTTTCAATTGAAAAGGGCAAGTACCACGGTGAAATTGTGCTTTAAACAAAAACATTCATTTCGAACGCATCCCTGTTATATCAAAGAACCTAATGATTTTATATATCTGGCTTTTCGGCTTATGTGGTAATAAAACGTGTCAAATGCACTTGTGATGTTAGGCTGTGTATAATTTTAACTTTGGTCAAAATCGTCTGTTCTCTCTTTCATTGGATTATTTCGATTATCGATTATCGATACTTATCGAAAAGATTCCGATACAAAACCTATTTAAGAATACTGCCAGGCACATAAAGTACCTTCGTGCGAAATTGAATAAAAATCTGCCTAGCTGTTTTAGAGTACATAGGGAACGAACTCACACACACAAACACACAAAGTTCCTTTCATATAATAGTAGAGATAAACTTCAGTTTATGTCAAACTTGTTCAGCAAGTTTTAGTCACAATTTCTCAACAGTGTTTGTTTTATCACATTTCGATGACTTTGGTGATCATTTCATCAGTAGAAAGTGTTATCTTGAATAGAATTCACACTTATCAGATCTTAACCTCTCGAAAGTTTATCTATAGATGTTGTGGGGTACAAATCACCCCTATTTGAAAACTAAGTGGAATCAACCAGTTCTATGAATACCTCTGGTTTCAGAGACTAAATGGAGACATTCATACCATATTTAACCGCATGCTACGAACACGTTCCTCTCATACCACTTTAGTGGCTCCTGTATTCTTTATGATAAATATATATTATTTTTTATACACTTTACACTACTTGTGGTTTCTTTCATTGCTAACCTCTAACCCGGGTCTACAACAATAAATTTATCTTAAAATAATATATATGAAATAAATCACTAGACAAGCTTTTGAACTGATGAGGTACATCACAGCCCATATCAGTCGCGTTTAATCCTAGTAGGAAGATTTGACTTCAAGAATGATTTTGTCCAGTCCAGCCCAGGACAATTTAGCAAAAGAATAACATGGCTGACTTTTTGCTTCATCTTACAGCGTTTTCGGCCGATTTGAACTCAGTCATAAATCTATCTAATTTCGTAGGCTGGCATTTCACCTTAAGCATATCTGGAATTAACATGAGAAGTGAAGAGAAACAGGTATCTATAAATGCCAAACAAGCGTGCGTAGAACAGTAAACCGTGAGAGAGTATGGAGAGTATACAAAAGTAGGAAGTTGAAATATTACATTTGCGCTTAGGTTGAACGCTTATTCTTAGTTTCATTAAAGAGGGCTTAATTTTTTTTCTTAAAGGGGTCGTATAATGATAAGATATTTAAATAAATTTTGACAACTATTTTTACACTTTCAGACACGTGCTTTTTGAACTTACGTTCTTTTCAGTTTAGGAGATGATAATTACTGTCAGTCGGGGGATTCAAACCCATTCCAATTTAACAGAAGAATAAAATCTGACTTTCTGCGTGCGGGGAGTGTTTATAGACTTTTCTTACAACTGGCAGAGTGCGACTGAAAATAACTTTTGAGAAACAAATTGTAATCATTGTCTCCAGGAAATATAATGCGGGGGTTATAGTCAGATTTCAAATGTCAATATTTTATTCATCTTACCAGTTAGTTAATTCAACATGTCAAAATTTCAATATATTTAACAGCAACTATTTCGTTACGTAGAAACAATAAATTATTAGTATATCAATATTGAATTTTTTCTAGCGGAGACTATTCAGAAAAAGAAAGTTATTTACCTTAGAAATAAAAGGCATACATTGAGCATGAAATATAATTTTCTTCATAAAAAAAGGCATTTCAGATTGTCTGTTAATTTGGATTACTTGCATTATTCGGATTACTATTCTTACTTTGGTTGTTATTTTCACAACGTTTCAGCCTGAGTTATCTTTAATCTTCTTCGGGAGCATCTTTTCTAACTTTAGATTCTTTATGTTGAATTGGGAAATATATACAGAATTTCTACGCATTTATATTATTTTCATTCTATCAGTCATAACTGGACAGATGTGTAAATTAATTAATTATTTTAGATATTATCTCCATTTGTTAGTATTAAACCTTTAATTTCTAGAAATCTCCCTCAAATCTCTTTCATAATCAGCGTCTTTATCCGTTGTGACACGTATTCATGATGAAACTAGGAAAAATCTAGCTCATATATTAAATAAAGTGTTCAGTTTGAAATTTGGTGTAGGTTTCTGCTGTGGGAAACCATCCACTGAACGGACTCAACCACCGTCCATATATACTAGAACTCTTAACGATCCCAGGAAGGACTCTAGTTCCAGAGTTTACCTCGCGTGCTCGGTGGAACGCAAAACACTCTTTCCATTCTGTAATCTTTTGTTTGTCTCTTACTAGACTTACACCGTTATTCTGTTTTTATCGTGGCTAATTCAGAGTCATAACATTGGCGACAGAAGGATTCGAGAAACGCACTCACGCCGAAACCCTTTATACCTTACAAGTCTCACAGCAATAAAGCGGTGTTTTCATAATACTGATGACAGAAGGATTCGAAAACTCATGAAAGGAAAAGTAATTCAATAAATCAGTGTTCCCGTAACGCTGGTAATACGAGGATTCGAGGAAAAAAAATTTTCACACGGTAACGTCAACGAAAAAAAGTAACAATTCTGTTAATTTACTTTTAAAAATTAACAGGGTAAAACCCAATTCCCTGAATTTCAGAAAAAAAAATATATTTTTTCTCTATTACCTTCTTTCCCCACCTCTTCTTCTCTTCTTCGTAACTATTACCAATATCGATTGTCTGTTTGTCTGTTCACTGAGTCCCACCAAAGAATTTTTATAAAATAAAAGCCTAATGATTAAATCACGTCGGTCATTTCTAGAGTTTGGAGGCGATTAAATGCACCAATTAAACATGTTGATTGTTATCTTTTTCGTCTTTTTTTCTTTTTTGTTTTTGTTAATTTTATGAAAATAATTTCTTTTTCAAAAAATAACTTAGAAGAAATAGGGTAGGACGCACATCTGTTTCTTTTTCGATAATTGAACTAATTTTTGCGCCATAATAAAGTTCGCTCCTTGCAATGAATAAATAAATTAGAAATATTATTCTTTTTATTGTGTAGTTTTATTTAATGAGAAAAATGTTTTTTATTCATTTATGTACTTTTTGTTTTGTATTATAAAAATATTTTTGTTTCAATTCGGAAGTATTCGATAACTAAACAAAAATACGCTTGTATGTATAAGCAATTGAATAAATAAAAGAAAGGATAAATGAATCGATTTAATAATTCATGGCTAATTAAACTGAAGTGATGATGTTTGTCTAAATGCATGAACACATATATATTATTTTATGTATCTAAATGCAGTTTTATGTAACTATTTTCATCATTTCGAATGTGCTCGATATATAAGTAGAATAAGGTAGTAAGTTTTGAAAGTATTGATATTTAGTTTTTAAAAATTTGCTACATATATATGTATATATATATACATATAGATTTATTATATACTATAAGAAGTATCGAACCCAGAACCTCATCGTTAAAAATAACTCCTCGCCGGCGACAAAAATGTTGGAGCAAACCAATATTGTGTACAAATTTCAATGCCCCTTAGGAGAGTGTAACTCCGAAAATAAAAACGCATATATTGGACATACAAAAACAACATTGTCCCGTCGATTAACGATGCATTTGAACAGTACTAGCTCAATATACCAGCATTTAACAAATCAACATAGCTGTCCCCCCTCTAATCTTAGAAAGGTCCTCGTGGACAACACAAGGATTTTGCAACAAGAAAGTAATTGTAAAAAATTAAAAATACTTGAAGCACTATATATAAAAACCTGCACCCATCTATAAATAGCATTAATTTTGAAAGTAGCAATAATGTGCTGAAATGTTTAGCATAACCAGTATTCGACTGGTTTTACTAACATTGCCTTTTATCATCCTAATTTTTAATCGAGTCTTTTATCACTCGTAAATGTATATTTTAATCGACTTTTCATTGACTCTTTTTATCATTCGAAACTATATATTTCACTTTTATTTTTAATATTTTATCTCCACCTGATGATGATTCAAGAAGGAATCGAAAGCGCTCGTGTGAACCATGGAACATTTGTAAATACCTTCCATCTTGAAGTTAAAAAAATCTTACGAAAGATCGAAAAAATGAAAAAAAGAATCATTAAGCAAGGTATCTCTGTTGTTTTTAATAATGTTTGCCTGAATACATATACATATATATGTCTGTATATGTGTGTGTGTACATTGTAAAGAGTCTATGCCAATTGACTAAAGTTTCTATATTCCTCATGTATTATCAAGACTTCAATGAATTTTGTAGCCCGAAAGTAAAACCTCTCGCAAAATTCTAACAAAGATGCAGAAAGAACGCTATCCTTCTCATCTCTTGTGTTTATTAAGCGCCAACCTGCTTCCTCGTCGGGCGTGTCAACTAAAGCAATATATATATGCATACATATATATATACATATATATATATATATATATATGTATATATATATGTATATATATATAAAATAATAAAATAAAATTAAATTAAGTACAAATTAATTATAGTAATTTTGAAATTACATAGCTATTACTTTAACCTTTCAGATATATATATTTTTTAACATTATAGTTTTTTCTACATACTTTCTTAATACTTTAACTTAATAATCCTTTCTTTTAATTCTTTATTTCTTCTTTGTTTGGCCGGGGTTTTTATCTGCAATTTCCGTTTTGGTGTTTAAATATTCCTATCTATCAAATATATCAATCTACCAGCACTTTCATATCCTGTATATATTTACTTACATTTACTTATATTTTACTATATGCATTTACTTACATACTTACTTCCTTTATCTGAAATTTGCAGATACCGGCCATCTTCTCCCCTTAAATATTTTTTAGTGCTTTTTAATAACTTCTGCTGCTATTTTCTTAAGTAATAACCTGTACCTTTCAGTTGACCTCTTTTTTGCCCTATATTTTTGGCGCCTTTTAACGTCGTCTTGTCTGGGTCATTTTGACATTTGCTTTTCTATTTTAACATGTGATTCACACATATTTTAATTCACACATATTTTGAATCACAAACATTTTAATTCACATATATTTAAATTTACACACATTTTAACTCACATATATTTTGATTCACACATTTTAATTCTACACGTATATTAACACACGCGCATTTTATCTCACACATATTTTAATTCACACGTATTTGAACTCACACATATTTTAATTCACAAATATTTCGATTCTCACACATTTTAACTCAAACATATTTTCATTCACACGCATTTTAATTCACACATATTTAAATCACACATATTTCAATTCACACATATTTAAATCACACACATTTTAACTCACACATAATTTTATTCACCCACATTTTAATACACATATTTTTATTCACACACATTTCAACTCACACATAATTTTATTCACCCATATTTTAACTCACGCACATTTTAACTCACACAAATTTTAACTTGCACACATTTGAACTCACACATATTTTAACTTACATATATTTTAATTTACACATATTTTTATTCACACACATTTTAACTCACACATATTTTCGGTCGCACACATTTTTAATCACATATATTTTAACTCACACACATTTTAACTCACACACATTTTAACTCGCACACATTTTAACACTTCTAATGATTATAGATCTACCTGTGCTAGTGTACCAGCACTTTGCATTCACAAATTTTACCAATTTTTAGACAAAGTCATTGATTGAATCTTGTTAAAATGTGATGCATCTTTATTCATTACCTTTTTACATATTATTTTACTGTTTTCGAACGTTACAGTTTTCAGTTAATTGTGCTCACCAGCAATGTTATAACAAGTTTATTAGAAATATTCTGCTAATTTTTTTCATCTGAAGAAAAAGTTACTATTTTAAAACTCCATAGAATATGAAATAATATTTTGTATATTGTATTTCTTGTTTGGACAAATTTTGTAAATTTTAATTTGGATAATTTTATTCCCTTCATATGCTGAGGCTCTATTTCAAATATTGTGCTATTTTTTCAGGGTAGGATTTAACTATGAATACTAATATTTATATTTACGCTTTACATTTTGAATATATATATATATATATATATATATATATATATATATATATATACACGAGGGGCGTGCAATAAGTAATGCCCCTGATCCACTTCCCATAGCAGTAGAGCAATTAAACTTGTCACAGTTATTAGTCGTTCTCTACATAGGAACCACCCAGCAAAATCAATCTTTTCAGCGACATTCAATATGGTTTTCTGTTCTAAGAGATCAACAGCCGATGTGCCAACGATATCTCACAGGGTCAGTGAATCTATTGACGATGCTTTCGTTTCTAGACCAATAGCTTAAGACATTTGATAGGATTTGACACACATATCTAGTTTATACAATTCCAGCTATGGAATTTCTAGAAATATCCTTTCAAGCATAAATTTCCTTCTCTCTAAAAAGTCTATTAAAGTAATCGTTGATGGTTAGAAATCCGAAGCTCACAGTGTTAACGCTGGCCCGAGCCTCGGGGATAAATCCTATCCCCAACTCATTTCTGGATCTCGATCAACAACCTCCCAAATCACATTCTTCGTTCATTCGTCAACGTCTATTCAGACGATGTTACCATCTATGACAACCCTTCAAAGGCTGACAAAGATAAGTTATTTTTTATTCTTTCGTTTACGACCTGAAGCGTGTGGTACAATAAGGTAAAAAATGGCTAGTTACCTTTAATGGATCAAACACCACAAACGCTCATATCCTCACTTTGCCTCAGTTGAAATTTTGGAAAAGCACCTTGCTTTGACAAACTTCTGGGACTGACCTTTACTACTGGCCTGAAATGGGAGACCTACATTAGATATGTTACAAGAGTAACTGGAAAAATGGCGTGATCGTCTCACCGCTTTAAAAAGTATTTTACTCCTGATGCAATTCTCTTCCTGTACAAGAGTCAAAGATGGAGTACTATTGCCACATCTGAGGTCGAGCTACTGAGAGCATTCTTTCCTGTCTTGACAGGATACAAAACCGCCTTTTAAATTTAGTGGGCATTGATTTTTTCGCCTACCTACTTCCTTTTTCCTAACATAAGAGATGTTGCGAGTCTGCATCTGCTTTATCGGTTCTTTTATGATAAGTGCTAAACTGAGTTCCAATTTACGGTCCCTCCTTTGTAACAATTAATCACCTAGCTATAATAATCGCCATCAACTTCCCTCACTCTCTATCTGTACCTAAAACTAGACCAAAAGTCCATGAGCAAAGTTTCTTTCCTATAACTGTCCGTTTATAAAACTTAGTACTGTGTGTCTGCTTCCCAACAGACTGTAACATAGTCGTCTTCAATCAAATGTGAATGAATTTCTCAAATAATTTAGCCCTACCCTAGTTACCCTGGTGGCAGAAGTGATCATGTTGTCTCACCATCTATCTATCACTTTGCTCTTATCCTTGAGTGGCCTTCAAGTCTTGATAAGTGGTTACCGCCCTAGTAATATATATATATATATATATATATATATATATATATATATATATATATATATATACGAGCAAACAGTTAATAAAACATGTTAAAAAACATTTTGAAAAAAGTTAAAAACATATTTAATCTGAAAAGGAGACACTTGATAAGTGGATAGTCCTTAATCCACGGAGTTTCGAAGAAATACTTTCCTTCTCATCAGAGGGTAGGAATTAGCAAAATGCATTTGATGAAAAGTATTTGATGAAACAACAAGTAAGTTATAGATCTTACTTGATAACAAAAAAAGTGAAGCAGAAGGAATATGGTGAAGAAAAAGGTGATTACACGTGAATAGATAGTCTGGTGAAAGATAAATAATCCAATGATGGTAAAATCCAAAAATATAACTTCAAAAAAGTTAATTGAATTTCCATTTGCAAAAGTAAAATCCAAGGAAATCCCTTAATTGGAAGATGGTTCAAAATAATCCAAAGGCCGAAATCCATGGAATAATTCACAAATATGTACAAGGGAAAGGGGGGAAAATTCCAATAATATTAATAAAAGAAAAATAAGATATGCTTTTCACACTACTGCCGAGACATAAATATTTTATATATATATATATATATATATATATACACTCCTATGAATTTTTTGTTTTATATATATATATATATATATATATATATATATATATATATATATATATATATATAGAGAGAGAGAGAGAGAGAGAGAGATTATAATGTGTGTATGCGTTCGTGCGTGCGTAGGATGGGTAGAAAAAATCCAACACATTGCTCTACTATTAAAATACAATTTAATTGTAATGTGAACTAATTTGCTGTATTTATTGTTTCTCGGCAGTTATATTTAAGCTATTTGCAACTAGAATTGCCAAATAGGGTTCGTGTAAGTCTCGGATAAACATCCGAGAATTACACGAAATTGGAGTCAGATTCGCAATTAAGAGTTGGAATTGAATTTCTTTAATATTCAAGGAAGCGAAAGACTACCTGGATATTGGAGGACTTTAAAATAAGCAGTCGAGATTAGATATTTTAGAATTTAGGAGGTAGAGTCGAATTTTTTTTTTTTTTAATCATTAAAGTCAGAGTAACAGTCAAACCTTACAGGTTCCGATTCAACAACCATGCTTGAAACACAAATGAATCTCGCCAATACATAAATACACCATCTTTATTTAATTATAATTTAAGCTCTCTTGTTCCAAGAGGGACCAAAGCGCCTTTAAAATATTTGTTATTCATTTATTGTTTTAATTTCAGTCTTACGCTGTTCTAAATTAATACCATGTAAATAGTGGAATATTTTATTTTACTCGTTAATGTAACAATTAACAAATTAATTGACGGGTGTTTTGAAAATCGTTTTAGTTTTTATTCTGATTACATGATTCTCGACGGATAATGACATGAAATCTAATTAATGTTTGAACACCAAAAAGATCATCGAGTGCGGAAGTTTTATAAAACTTTACTTGAACACAGATAAAACAAGACTGGTGTTAGCCATGCTTTTTATGACACAAATAAATATTATTAAAAAGTTATGCTGTTCCGGGGGTTTGTTCGTTCGTACGCAAGTAGAAACACACTACAAAATCAGTAGTTTGTTTATGATGTCAGTTTAACATGTCGGTTTTATTCTAAACCTGTTTCTTTCGGTGGAACAAAAACCATCATGTTAATTCACGAAACTAACAATCATCTCCGCAGACTATCAGGAAAATAAAACAAGAATTCAACCGATAAGAAGATATATATATATATATATATATATATATATATATATATATATATATATATATATATATAACAACAAGTACGAGTTCTATATTTCTAGCTTCCATGAAAGTACACTATATAATAAGACTTAACAGAACGATACAGAACACCTCCATGTAATAATAACTAGGAAGAATATAAATAGCATTTAGCTGTCATAAACACAAGCTCTTGCAAATAACATGTATTTTCTCTTAGAAACTTCTTTGTATCGTTCCATATCTTTGGAATACAGCACACAAATATCAAACAAAAGCGCATTATTACAAATGACTATTCTTACCAAAAGTGATCCGAATCAGTGCCTTCTTCAATAAAATTTAAGCTGACTTATTATACCCCATGTTGGAAAGTAGGTGAGTTTTGTAAATCTGTCAACAATGTCTCAATCTCATTTTTGGTGTACATTGTCCAAATTTTTTTCCTTCATAACTGAGAACAGAATAGTATCAAGCTGATAAAAAGTTCTTGCGGTTTTTAACTTTTAAATTCAGATGATTATAAAACAAAAAATTATTGATCGAAATAAGCACCATCAGAATCGGTACACTTTTGCCAATGCAAAACAAGTGTATTTATGCCAGTAACGTAAAAATCTTGTGTTCTGGTGGCGATGAAGTCGCTTAAGGTGTTTCTGATATCGCTTAGGTTTTTCAAGCATTTCTCACGCAGAAAGTTGTCGAGATGTTTGAAAAAGAATTAGTCGGTAGGTGAGGGTCTGGAGAGTATGTCGAATAAGGCAAAGTTTCGTAGCTTAATTCGTTCAACTTCTGAAGGGTCGGTTTACCAACGTCTGGTCGGGCATTGTCGTGGAGGAGAATTGGGTCTTTCTGTTGACTAATCCTGGGTGTTGTTGTCGAAGTTTCTGATGGATTTCATCCATTTATTGACAGTTCTTCTCAGCCGTAATAGTTTCACCTGCATTCAAAAAACTGTCATGGATAAAACCAGTCGCAGACCATCAAACAGTCAACATGACCTTCTTTTGGTGCAACTCTAGCCTCGGAAAGTGTCGTGAAGCTTCATCGACGTTTAACCACTGGACTGAGCGTCGCCGATTGTCGTAAAACCCCCACTTTTTATCGCAAGTCACAACCTGATCGAGAAACGGGTCGTTCTTGTTACGTAAAAGAAGGAAAGATGACACTTCATAATGGCGTTTCTTTTGGTTGTCGTTCAGTTCGTGAGGTACCCATTTTATCAAGTTTTTTATTCTTCAAATTTCTCTCATTACGTCTAATTCAGAAGCAAGTTCTCGGACAGTTGTGCGTGGATTGGCTTCGTTGTCAACATCCGGTGGTCGACTACTACGCTCATTACCTTCAAGACTCTCGTCGCCGCCACAAAATTTCTTAAATCACTGTTGTGCTGTGCGTTCAGTAGTTGTTCCTTGGCCAAACGCTTCATTTATATCGCAAGCTGTTTCAGCAACTTTTCGGCCTAGCTTGAATTGAAATAAGAAAATTGTGCGAATTTGCTTTTCTCCATTTAGTATTCAACGTTCTGAAAAGAAGACATAATTGTTTTAAAACGATTGTAATTCGAACGATTAGATAGAACGAAATATGATATATAAAGTAAAGGTATTATTAGGAAAGCTTATTTGAAAATAATTCATTTGAAATCAAAATTAAAAATTTCGCAAGAATTTTCTTCTCAACCTATTACTTAGTCTAATGTGTCCTCGCTCAGTGAAAGATAAATCCTGTTAGAGTAAAGCACTTTTTATTTTTGTTCCAATCCAGATTAAAAACCGACCTTGTGTCTAACTTTGCCCTCATATAGAAGCAAATAGATCGTAACAAGAAAGGTGTATTGGTTTAGGATGCAAATGGACGTCGTCTTCAATCCAAGTGAGACTCGTTGGTTGTTGTTGTTGTTGTTGTTGTTGTTGTCGTGACCTTTCATACCATCCAGTTTCAACTTGTTTATCATTTGTTAATGACAGTTTCTCGCAATAAATTAATGATCAGCAAACTGTGAAAACTATTTAATGATCGCCAACACAAACATTACGTCTCATCTTGAGGTATTTTTTATACGTCTAAGTATAATAGTAACAATTAGTAACACTAAACACATAAACAAGATTAGATTTAAAGCCATCAAAATTCATACTAGCATTATACACAATATCTTGCGTAGTGGATAAAATGCTAAATTATAATCAGTTCTAGGTGACAGGTTTTTAAAGTTAATGCTTCAATCCTCAGTAAAAGTGATATAAAAAATATAATTAAGAATTGATTAAGATTTTATAGTTTGATATGCATTAATTTGCATATCAATGAATTAGCAGTCCTAAAGAGACATTATAAAAAGACCGAAGGTAAGAAGACAGCGTCAAGTTGTTGATACAGAAGATACGAGTTGTGATAAACAAGTCGTGCAAATGCTGGCAATTTTTTTCCTAATTAGTGAACAAGATATTTCGCCAAGAAATAAAAAGAGTTTAAATTACGAGACGAGAATCGGTTTATACAGTTGTCCTCGCTGTTTAATGGAAAGATTAAATTTTGATTCGGTTAGATTTTATGAACAGGGTCGTCGCTGTTAAATTAAGAAAACAAAATACGATTCAGTTAGTTTTTATGAAAAACGTCGTCGTTATTAAATGGAGAGATTAGCTCCGGTTTGAATTTGTTTTGTAAGAAGACATATGAGAATAGT
This sequence comes from Euprymna scolopes, assembly GCF_053919585.1. Lineage (NCBI taxonomy): Eukaryota > Metazoa > Mollusca > Cephalopoda > Sepiida > Sepiolidae > Euprymna > Euprymna scolopes. The sequence goes on along the minus strand of NC_136497.1, from coordinate 99,287,134 downwards.
GAACAGAACAATATAAAATTTATTTCTATTAATCTTTTCGCTGTTATTTGTGCTGGTGTCGTTTTTCTGGGAGAAAATTTTAGTAGTGTTAGTTTGCTTGTTGTTGTTGTTGTTGTTGTTGTAAATATTAATGATCTTCATTCAGCATTATAGGTAAAAAGGTGAAGACATATTCAAACTCTGTATGTGCTCTTAATCTAATGTTCTTCATTAAAGGGGTAAACAGTGCTGCAAATAGTGTGATCATATGATCGGATGCTATTCTATTGTTATGGTGGGGGTGAAAATATATAAAATTATATTAATTCATTGAGTTTTTATAAACTAAGGCGTTTAGGCCATTTGGAGTAGTGTGCATACTGATAGCAACGAAGGTTAAGATATGGTTATTTTCTAGTGCGGAGGTGAAGGAAACGGTGTGTTCAATTTTATGGAGTTTGATAACTATGTGATGTAGATAGATAAAGAGTATGCCATCAATATATCTAAAGTAGTGGGAGTTTTGCAGCCGGATACATTTCGAATGGTTAGTTTCCTAAAAATTCCAGAAATAAAAACAGTCAATAATTTCGCTTGGAAGAGAGAAGCCCAAAAGTAAACAAAATAATTTTGTACATTTTTCGTGAGAACTAAATTGGCATTGTTGCATTATTTTAAATTACATAATTTTTCGTTAAAAGTAAATTTGCGTTACTTCATATTAAATTGCATTCCTCTTCGTTAAAAAGTTTTGCATTGTTGAATTATTAAATCACATAATTTTTCGTTAAATATAAGTTGGAATTGTTTCATTATTAAATCACATAATTTTTCGTTAAATAAGTTGTCATTGTTGCATTATTAAATTACAAAATGTTTCGTTAGAAGTAAGTTGGCATGGTTGCATTATTAAATCACATAACTTTTTTGTTAGAACCGTTGGAATTGTTGCATTATTAAATTATATAATTATATATAATAATTATATAATTTCTCTTAAAAATAAGTTGACATTGTTGCATTATTACATTTACATAATTTTCGTTAAAAAGTTGGATTTTGCATTATTAAATTACATAATTTTTCGTTAAAAAGTGAGCATTGTTGCATTATTTAATTACATAATTTTTCGTTAAAAGAACGTTAATATTGTATCATTATCAAATTACATAATTTTCGTTAAAGATAAGTTGATATTGTAGCATTATTAAATTACATCCTTTTTCGTGAATAGTAAGTTGGTATGTTTCATTATTAAATTGCAATATTTTTCGTTAAAATAAGTTTGTATTGTTGCATCATTAAATTACCCAATTGTTAAGTGTTGAGCCATTATGTTGAACAGAGATGGCGGTAGTAAATCAAATCGGCTAAGAATCAATGTAGTCACGATCTCGAGTGTTGAGTAATTATCTAGAACAAAGATGGCGGTATTTGATCGGCGAAGAATCAATGTAGTTCGGATCAGCAGTTGTTCAGTTTTGTCAAGACAGAGACTGATAGCGAACTGACTTGAATCCAAAATTTTTAAATATATATCCAAATGTATACAGATATACAGAATGTGTAAGTTGTAAAAGGAAGCCATGATACTTTTAATTCAACTGTTTAAGTTTTTTAAGAAAGAGTTTTCTGAAGAAGGGAGAAGAAAAAAGAAAAAATTCACTTTTTTGTGAAACAAAAACTCGAAACATTCTGTTAAGTATTTTTAGTTTGTTAATTTGATAAGGAAAACAAGAAAAAAATAGTCGTAGTTTAAGGTCATACCCGGAACAATTTACAATCTATTTTTTTTCTCGCTTTCTCATTTCGGGTTTCTGAAAATAGATTTATTCAAGATTAAATTCCAAAAAGTTTAACGATAAAATGTTTTACTTTTATCTTTGTTACTAGTTTAGCAAAAAATGCCTGCTATATTATTTTCATATTTTACATATTAAGAGTAATAGATTTTTAACCAACTTCATTTCTTATAAAATGATATTTAATATCGATATGCTTCGACCTTTGATGAATCATAAACTTGTCAGATAAAATACTACTCTGGTTGTCACAATGGACTCCTATTGTTTTTGTTTAAATAGATCTGGTTTTAAATACACTTTAGAAGAGTGTTTTAAAAAATTGTTTCTTGTGCTGAGTGCTTAGGTGCAATAAACTCTGCTTCACATGTAAAAAGGGACGCAATTTGTTGTTTTTTAGTTTTCTAGGGGATCATAGGTCCAGTCTTTGACTGTCTAAAACAATATCCGTTATACGTTTTCGATACTTAGAATTTCCCTAATCTGAATCTGAAAATCCTTCGAAATTTAGGGGATTTATGGATGCTTTAGCTACTAAAGATTGTTTCTCGGTTCCTTTTTTGTTTTGCATAAGTTAAGTCCTTAATTGTTTGTTTTGATAAGTTTGAAGATAGCTTTGTTACAGTGTAAAATATATCAGGCCTAGTGCGGTCATCAAATATATAAGACTTCCAATAATTTGTCTGTATAATCGATCGTCTATTAATTTAGTTTTAGCCTGTATTTTTATTTATATCAATTTTAACGGGAGTTATACGTGGTTTGAAATCTTGCATTCCAAACTTTAGCAAGATTTGTTCAATGTACCGTGATTGATTCATTGTTATAGTTTCATTTTCACAAATAAACATTATACCAAGGGACCATGATAACTGTCCAAGATCGGCCATTTAAATTGTTTTATTTAATTTATTCTTAACATCTTTTAAATGTTGTCACAATTTGAGACGAGTAATATATCGTCAACCCAAAAAAAACAAAATCAATAATTTATTACCTATATTTCGGTATACATGAAGGCGTCTACGAGACACTGCTTGGATTTTTGTTATATTAAATAATTATAGTGTTAGATTCCAATTGTGATCGCTTTGTTTAAGTCCATAAAGTAACTTATTCAGTTTCCATACGAATTTTTTATTTGTCATTTGAAATTCCCTGGGCGGGGGTGGGGGTAAATATAAATCTCACAGTCAATCGAAGCATTTAAATAATCATTTTTACATCCATTTGATGTATTCTTAAGTTATATTGAGTGGCAAGTTGCAATAAAATTCTAATTGTAGCTACATTTGTCGTCGGTGAGAATGTGGCAAAATATTCGCTCCGAAAAATTTGTGAAAAACTTTTGCAACAAATCTTGCTTTAAAAGTTTCACTGCCACAAGCTGTGATTTTTTTTCTTTTTGGAGAAAACCCAGCGAGAAAAATTTATATTCTTATCCCTTGGCTTTGTCACGATTTCATATGTATTATTTTCAGATAAAGCTTTCAATTCGGATTTTATAGCTTTTTTCCATTCTTGGTGATTTTCTGAATTAATCGCCTCAATGTAACGTTTTGGTGCGCCTTTTAACGAATAACAGTAATCCACTGCGTAGAAGTCTCTGAGTGTTTTTGTTGCTTTTTTCGATCCCTTATGTCGGGTTTATATTTACGTCAGTAGCTTTACTGCAATTGTCGTCAGTATTAATATTTTCGTGGTTATTGATAATGATACTAGGTAATATATCCTCAAGTTTTTCTTCACTGGTTCTTCATTTTTTTTTTAAATTAAATGTGTCATTGAATTTTACACATCTAACTTCTTTATGGCATTGGAACCGAGAAAATAAAGTAAGCCGTGCTGCTTTTATCGTAACATATGAAAATGCCTTTTTCGCTTTTAATATTTAGTTTATGAGTATTTTCTATGAATGCATAGCAGTTTGAACCAAATATATGCATTCAGTTCAATTTGGCTTTTACACAATCTTTTATTGAACGATCTATTCCTTATATATGCCGCCACCATTAAACTTTGGGCTAATTTCGATTGCCATTTTGAAAAAGGTCCACCATGCTCTTTCAGCGGTGCTATTTTGAAATGAGGAATACGGCGCTGATTTCTCGTGTTTAATACGATGGTTAATTAATAGAAGTTCAGTCTTTGTTAGTAAATTCGGTTCCATTGTCCGAACGAATACATTTTACTGAACCGTACGGGTGATGTCAGCTAAATAATTCTTAATGGCGAGAATAGTGTTGGATTGGTTTTTAAGAAATAAACCATAATTAAACCTGAATAATCGTAAAAAAAATTAATGCATACCTGAAATTATCTCTTCACATCGGACTTATTGGGTTTTCCAAGTCACAGTGAATAAGTGAGAGAATTTTCATGGCCTTTTTTTTCTGGTGTTTTGCTTATATATTTCGCCATTTTTCACTGTGCACAAACATCATAATTGGGAGATCGTCTGAAGGTATTGTTTTCATACCTTCGACTGCATTTTTAATATCAGCAGTATTGCAGTGTCCAAGAATTTTTATGCCAGGTTTCCAGGTCGTAATAGGACATTTTGAGGGAACCATACTTTTTAAATAATATTGTCGGCCATTTTCTTTAATGTCAAATACAGTTCCATTAGGGCATATCAATTTTGATTTGTTATGGACAAACTTTATATTAGCACCTTGTCTGATGGCTGCCTGTACGGAAAATATGTCTTGCTTAAATGTAGGTATGAAAAGAGTATATTTTAGAATACAGATCCAAATTTCGCCTTTATTATTTTTTAGTGATATTTTAGCATCACCTCTTTTCAAGACTATATTATTTATTTGACTACCAGGTCGATAAAATGACTCTTTGGGTTAAAGTTCGAATCAAAATTAATAAAATCAGATTCCTTGGTGATAATGTGTGCTGTAGCACCACATTCTACAAGAAGATTTTTACCGTTTGTCGTATTACCAAAGTTACATGTGAATAGCAAGATATGTTCTTCATCAAAGTTCTCAACGTTTTTAAATGGGTCCACTTTTGAGTTTGTATATCGGCATTGGAAACTTTTTGTGATTGGGTCGCCCACAATTATAGCAGAGAATTTTATTCTTTCTCTTGAGAAAATTATTTTGGGAGAAAACATTGTGGTGAAATGTGTAACTTGGTTATGTCGGTTTTCGAGAAAAAAATTTGGAACGTCATGATATTCTTAGAGTTATTATTATCCACGAGCATCCGATTCGTCTCTTCGTAATTACGCAATGCCACTTTAAATTCACTGTAAGTTATGGGATTGTCTTTTTGCGTTATAACAGTTGTAAATGATTTTAAATAGGATGTAAGTCCCTTAAGTGTCATTAAGATTAATAGGTTATCACTTATTATTTCTCCTGAAAGTTTTCATGCCTTTGCTATTGTTTGTGCTCTTATAACATAGTCAGTAATAGTCTCGTCTTCGTTATGTTTTAGAGACGTTAGTTCTGTATATAGGGATATAATTTGGGGGTTTTCTTTTCATAAATAATATTCTCTTAATATTTCAACGCTTAACGTCCATCGGCCAAGGCATCTCTTATAATTAGAGACAGACTTCTGTCGTCTAAGCATTGAATCAGTTCTGCAAAGACAGTTGCGACCTTTCGATAAATTCGGGGTCGTTATGATTCTCTGTTGGAGAACTTTGTGTAATTTCTGTGTCTGTAAATACCCAGAAATTTCACCTGTCATAATTCGAATTCAGATTCCGATTCGTCAAAGCAAAGTCGATGACTGGGCGCATTATGCTATGTTGAGCCATTATGTTAAACAAATATGGCGGTAGTAAATCAAATCAATGTAGGCACGATCTCTAGTGTTGAGTACTTCTCTAGAATAAAGATGGCGGCATTAGATCGCTGAAGAATCAATGCAGTCCGGGTCAACAGTAGTTAAGTCTTGTCAAGACGAAGACTAATAGCGAATGGAATCCAAAATTCGATATTTTTATAATGAGGTCCGGGGTTTCTCATTAGTATATTGTCCTAATCGTCCAGATTCTAGTAGACATACACTCAATATTATAGCAAAAACATTTCGAATTATATAATTTTTGTTATAAGTAAGTTGATATTGTTGCATTATTAAATTACATGATTTTTCTGTAAAAATTAGTTAGCATGGTTGCATTTTTAAATAACATATTTTTTCGCATAATAAAATTACATAATTTTTCGTTAAAAGTAAGTTTGCATTGTCGCATTACTAAATCACATCATTTTTCATTAAAAAGAAAGTTGGCATTGTTGCATTATAGAATTACATCATTTTTATTTAATGTCAGTTGGCATTGTTGCATTATTAAATTATATAGATTTTTGTTAAAAATAAGTTGCATTTTGCATTATTAAATCACATAATTATTCGATAAAAGCAAATCTCCCTTGTTGCATTTTAAAATTACATAATTTAATAATGTGAAAGTTAACGAACGAGAGTTTTATTCAGGACTTGATAAAATTAAATTTATGAATCGAAAGCCGTGCGCCTAATGATAAACTAGAAATAGAAATAAATAAAATCCGTTTGTATATATATATATATATATATATATATATATATATATATATATATATATATATAATTCTGCCGAAAAAGTTAAAAAGAATAAACATGTATTCGTCCCTGCTAATAAGACAAAAAATTATTATAAACTTGACTATCCTACATGTAAAAAACTTTTGTATAAAGAACTCAATAAATCTTATAAAATAGTCCCTCCTAAGACTCTAGATTCCATTAATTCTGAAGCTAAGCTTTTACTGACTTCTATGAACATTCATAACATCACTGAAATAATTTCTCCAGGTACTTCTAGATTCACCCTCAAAGATCATAAATCTAATTTCTATGACAACCCCTCCATCAGATTGATCTGCCAATCTAACTCTAACTTAGGAGCTGTAAGCAAAAATATCTTAGATAGAATCATCCCTTCTATTAAAGAAAAAGTAGGTTTTCCTCTTTGGCTGAATTCAGATTTCGTAAATAATTGGTTTGTTTCCCTTAAAAATAAGCACCTCCTTAACTTCATAACCTTTGACATCCAAAATTATTATCAATCAATTTCTCCGATCCTTTTAAATAAGGCTCTTATCTTTGCTAAAAGAAATTCTGACTTAACTAATTTAGAAATAAAATTAATTCTCCTGACGAGAAAGTCCATTATACAATTTAACAATAAGCTTTGGACTAGAAAGGATACCCCTGATAATTTGGACATCTTGATGGGTGCTTCTGACTCTGCAGAAGTTACAGATTTAGTGGGACTCTTCTTACTGAAAGAATTGAAATACCACTTTAAACATATCCAAGGGGGTCTTTATAGAGACGATGCCCTTTTTACTACAACAGCCAGGCCAAGAGAGTACAACAAAACAATTAAAAAATTACATAACTTCTTCAATAACTTTGGCTATTCTATAATTATCGAACCAAACAAAAAAACTTCAAATTTTCTAGATGTTACACTTAATCTTAACACCGAAAATCATAGCCCCTATCATAAACCTAATCTTACGCTTTTATACGTCCATAAATCTTCTAACCACCCCAACTCAATTATAAAATCTATAGTACCATCTGTCTCTAGAATAATTTCTGCTCTGTCTGCTGATAAAAAACGTTTAATCAAAATGCTACTTTCTTCAATTATGCTTTATGGAACTCAGAACACAAGGAAAAGATTAAATACAACAAGTATGCTCCTCCTGCTGGCCACCTTAAATCTGTAATCACACACAATATGATTCGTAAGAAACCAGTTCAAACATTAAGATCTGCTGCTATCAATAGCAATGAACCCGTCTACATTTATAATCTAAACCAAAATGCTAATCGCAATGCCTCTAACCCAACTAGTCGCATCAGGAGAAAGAAAAATATTTGGTTTAATCCTCCATTTAGCTTAAATGTACAAACTAATATACCTAAGGAATTCTTCAATATTGTACAAAACTCTTTCAAATACCCACACAGATTTAGTTCTATTTCCAATAAAAATTCAATCCGGATTTCTTATTCAACAATGCCTAATTTAGTACAAAGAATCTTAACATCTAATAACAAAAAAATTAAATCAGCCCAAAAAATCCCTTTCCCAATTAAACCCAAAACTAACTGTAATTGTAATAACAAACATAATTGCCCACTTAATAATGATTGCATCCATAAAGATGTTATATAGTCTTGCACTATTACTGAGCTCCCACGCAATCCTCCCATAACAGACACTAATATTTCGTCTTCAAGTTATTCTTCTTCCCATCCTCCGTCTGATATAGTTACTAATCAAATACACCACTCGAGCAGCCCTTCCATCTACAATCATACAACTAGTAATAATGATGATAATAATAATAATCATAATATTAATGAAGATAATGATATTTCTCCTAACAGCCATCCAAATACTAACAACACTCATTATACTCTCCAAAATAGTCCTCATACAGACATTGTCCCACCATTTGTTGAACACTATGAACAAAATTCAAACTATTTAACTAATACAAATCAGCAAATTAATATTAATACCAGACCTCGAGCTTTTAATAAAGTACATACATATATCGGCACTACTTCAAGATTAATTAAGAAAAGAATATCAAACCACATTTCTTCTTTTAACAACCATAATTCTAATAATAACCAAGGAACTTCTCTAACCACTTTAATTAAAAAACTTAACTCTAACAATACTGCCTTCTCAATCAAATGGACTATTATAAAAAAAGTTAAGTCTTATACTCCAGGCTCTAAGTCATGTCGCCTCTGCACAACCAAAGCTATAACTATAATTACTTCCCCTCAAAGAAACAATATAATAAATTCTAAAAATGAACTGATCTCTTTCTGTAAACATAAGTCCAAATTTAATTATGGCAATTTTGAAATTGCATAGTTATTACTTTTACCCTTTATATAGATATAAAGATATTTCTTTAACTTTATCGTTTTTCTACATACTTCTTAATACTTTATAATTTAATAATCCTTTATTTTAATTCTTTATCTCTTCTTTGCATGGCCGGTCTTTTATCTGCATTTTCTGTTTTATTCTTTAAACTTTCCTATCTATCTAATATATCAATCTACCCACACTTTCATATCTTGTATGTATATATACTTACATTTTACTATATGAATTTACTTACTTTTTTCCTGAATTTGCAGATACCGGCCATCCTCTCCCCTTGAATAATTTTTATTTTTTATTTTTATTATTTTATTTTATTTTATATTTTATTTTTATCATATTTTCTTTTTTATTTATTTATTCTTTATTTTCTATTTATTTATTATTTATTTATTTTCCTTTTAGTGTCGTTTAACAACTCTTGCTGACATTTTTTAAGTGATGACATGTACATTTCAGTTGACCTATATTATTTTGCCCTATATATTTTTTTCGCGCCTTTAACATTTCATGTCTGGGTCATTTTGACTTTTGTTTCCCTTTATTTTATATTTTATATTTAACTTTATCATCATTTTTTTTCTCTTCCCAGATCTTTCTTATTTATATTTATGTCTCGGAAGTAGAGTGAAAAGCACATCTTATTTTTCTTTTATTAATATTATTGGAATCTTTTCTTTTTTTCCTTGTACACATTTTTGTGAATTATTCCATGGATTTCTGCCTTTGGATTATTATGGACCATCTTCTTCCAATTACGTGATTTCCTTGAATTTTACTTGTACAAATGGAAATTCTTTTAATTTTCTTGAAGTTTTACATTTGGGTTTTACCGTCACTGGATTTTTTATCTTCCACCAGACTATCCATTCGTGTGTAATTACCTTTTTCTTCACCATATTCCCTCTGCTTAATTTTTTTTGTTTTCAAGTAAGATCTTTGACTTACTTGTTGTTTCATCAAATACTTCTGCATGCAAAATCCGATCCCGGATTTTGCTAATTCCTACCCTCTGATGAGAAGCAGAGTATTTCTTCGAAACTCCGCGGATTAAGGACTATCCATTTATCTAGTGTTTCCTTTTCAGATTAAATATGTTTTAACTCATTTTAAAGTGTTTTTTAACATATTTTATTAACTGTTTGCTCATATATATATATATATATATATATATATATATATATATATATATATATAGAACAACAAGAGTATGAAATGAAGACACAAAACTATATATTGGTAGATATAGAATCGATCATTTATTGAATAATGGAATACAGGCAAAATTTGGGGATAGAAGGGACTCGTTATGCCAGGGCATTTCGAAGCCTAATGCTTCTCATCAGAAGAGTAGAAGCGTAAGGTTCAATGAGGATGAAAAAGATAAAGAGGAATAATAGAATGTTGGGGAAGCTTTATTGAATTCTAAATAAATAAGGAGAAGCTTATTATATATAGTATGATATATAAGAATATATATGGTCTTTAACATAGTATTGAGATTAAGGGGTATATGTATTATGTATATTAAATAGGGGGTGTATTGTTGCTGCGTGATAATTTATTTTAACGGTTTGTGGGGTGTCTATTTTCTATGGAGTGGGTAATTTTGATTAATTTCGGGGAGGGGTAATGCAAGGTTGTAAAACTGAAAGGTAATATGCGGCACTATATTTATAAGTTTCTACTGTTATGATATAGGGAGTATGATCATAAGGGGGCGGTCAGAGATTAGGGTGGCTATGAGTGCGTATAACTTGATGCAATATTGATGTTAAAGTGGGGGAGTAAGGAAACCATAGCTACTCATGAGAGTGGTAAAAATATACCAAATAATAGTAGGGTAATTATAATAGTACGAAAGATAATAGTAATGACAATTATAATAATAGTAGTAATAATAAAGCTGAAAATAAATTAGATGTAAAACTTTGCTATATGAGATAATCATAAGTCCATAATTTCTGTACAGTTCAATGAATCCATGTCGATGATTGTCCTTAAGATATTAAAAAGGATCTAAGCCGAGTCATATGGCCCATGAAAACATCGAAGTTCTTGTCGTCACGCTATGCAATTATTAACTATAATTATTTTTCCGCACACTAATATGATCTCGTATTTATTTTCTACTGTGCCAGTATATTCTTAAGTAAAGGTAATGCGCCTACGGATGAGGTTTTTTATAGATCGATTAGTCAAACTCTAGTATATTCACTGAATGAATATAGTCTCTTGAAGCTATTATAGTATGGTATGATGTCAATAGAGAGTAAGTGATTCTTTAAAATGTTCTGCGTTCCTCACCACTTTTCGTTTTGAGAGATAATTCTAAGCTCGTTTTACACTACATATATATATACATATATATATACATATGTATACATATATATATATATATATATATATATATATAGTGTAAAACGAGCTTAGAAAACCATATAGGAGTATATTCGTGACCAGACACACAGATGTTCAGCTTTATATTATATATATATATACATATATATATATATATATATATATATATATATATATAATATAAAGCTGAACGTCTGTGTGTCTGGTCATGAATATACTCCTATATGGTTGACTATTATAGAAAACTGTTCACATATAATGATAGAAGATTTATCGAGACACAGTAATGGGTAGGTTTGATCTGGCATAATGATGATTCATTAAAATTGTGGGGGCCGTATCCACAAAGTATGGAAATAAATAATTTAAAAATTAAAAATAAAAAACGTTTCCAAGTGTTTTTGATATAGATGTACATAAGAATACTTTGAAAAGTATGTTTTAACTTAAATAGGGATGGTATAATAAATTGTGGGGTCTGCGTTCGCGCCTGGCCTCCATAGAATGGAAATAGGCATAAACTTTAATAAAGACTTTTCATATCTATATGCGTAAGTATACTTTGATAATTATGTTTCAGTTTGAAGAAATATGGTATAATAAAATCATGGGATGTTCGTTCGCGCCTGACCTCCATAGAATGGAAAAATGTCACAAAGTTTGACAAGGTTTTTTTTTAATATAAATCCACAGAATAAAGTGATAAATGTTTCAGTGTGAACAGGTATGGTATAATAAATTATGGGGTTTATCTATTTTATTTTTACTTTCATCATATTTTGTTTTGATTTTGATACCCCCAAATTCGAAGCTATCTCTTTACAACCCTTCCTTTTCATAACCTATCATACTTTCATAAATCAGATCCCAATTTCTGTAGGCTGTTTTTGAACCCAGTCAACGACGGGTACTTTATATATATATATATATATATATATATATATATATATATATATATATATAAAAGTTATAATAAGTTTACTAAGGTAATCAAAATGGTAAACTTAAAATATATTATAAATATTAAAGAGTTAATATTTACAAGTAAAATAAACTCAGCCAGATATAAAAAGCTCAATAAAACCGAAAAGGTAATAGAGCTTATAATATGAACAAATGATTAATAAAATATGTTAAAAGACATCTTGAAAAAGAGTTTAAAATATATTTAATTTTAAAAAAGGAAGCACAAGATAAGTGGATAGTCCTTAATCCGCGGAGTTTCGAAGAAATACTCTCCTTCTCATCAGAGGGCAGGAATTAGCAAAATGCAGGATCGGATTTTGCATATAAAAGTATTTAATGAAACTACAAGTAAGTCAAAGATCTTACTTGGTTAAAAAAAGGGTGAGGTAAGGGGAACAGGAGACAAAAGAAAAATAATAAAAAGATTTCACATGAATGGATAGTTCGGTGAAGGGTAAACATCCCAAAATGGTAAAATCCAAAACGGTCGAATTTAAAATTTCAATCCACTGGGTAAATTCCAAATGGTCCAAAATCATCCAAAAGGCAGAGTTCCTTGGAAAAAAGTGCAAATGGAATGAATTCCAAATCATTAAAAGAAAAGTACTAGAGATAATATTTGAAACACGTCTGTCAAGGCTGGATGAATCAAAAAAATTAAGGCTTAAAAAAACCCGAAAAAACGGTAACAATTTAAATTTGAAAAGCAAGGTCAAACTGACCCAGACAAAAAGCGCGAAAGTTAGCGTTAATAATTAGGTCAGCTTAGATATGCACGTGAAAGTCTCAGAAATAAATTAAGAAAACTGATCAGAAGAACAAATAAATGGCCAAGTTCAAGAAATGGGGCGTCTGTTATAAATATACATACATATATACATATATATATACATATATATATATATACACAAACACACACATACATATATATATAAAAAAATAAATAAATAAATAAAATATATATATATAAAATAAATAAATAGAAAATTATATATATATACAGTCACATACATACATACACATATACATACATACATACAGACAGACACACAAATGAACACATACATGAATATACATACAAACACGCATATAAATATATATGCACATATATGAATACATATACAATAACACACACACATATATATACATATATATATACAAACACACACGCATGCATAAACATATACACATATCCAAAAACATATACAAGTTAAACAAAAAACATACATACTTGCATACAAAATAAGAGGAGAGGCCGGTATCTGTAAACTCCGGAATAAGGCAAATAAACGTGTATGTAAATGCATATAGTTAAATATAAGTAAACAAATACATAGAATAAAAATGAGTAGGTTGATGTATATATTTAATTAATCGGTATACTTATACCATAAAACGGAAACAGCAGATGGAAAACCGGCCAAAGAAATAAAGAAAAAAAAAAAAATAAATAAATAAAAATAAAAAAAATTAAAAATATAAAAAGCTTAGAAGGTAAGATTATAAAAAAAAATTATGGGAAAAGATATATATTTGAAGGGTTAAATTAATATCTATGTGATTTCAAATTTACCATATTTAAACTTGGACATATGTTTGCAATAAGAGATCAGTTCGTTTTTAGAGTTTATTATATTACTACTTTTAGGGGAGGTTATAATAGTTATAGCTTCAGATGTACACAGGTGACAAGACTTAGATCCTGGAGTATAAGACTTAACTTTTTTTAGGATGGTCCATTTAATTGAAAAGTGGGTATTGGTAGAGTTAAGCTTTTTAACCAGTGTAGTTAGAGAAGTTCCCTGGTTATTATTTGAATTTTGGTTATTGAAAGAAGAAGTGTGGTTTGAAATTCTTTTCTTTATTAAAGTTGAAGTAGCACCTATATATGTATATGTTTTATTAATAGTTCGGGGTCGAGAATTAATATTAATTTGTTGATTTATACTGGGAAGAGAATTTAAATTTTGTTCATTTTGATGAACAGAGGGTAGGACAGTAATTGTATCAGGATTGGTTTGGAGGGGATAATTAGTGTTATTAGTGTTAGGATGGCTGCTATGAAAAATATTATTATTATTATTATTATTATTATTATTATTATTATTATTATAGCTGGTTGTATGATTGAAATTAGAGGGGATGGTTGAATCGTTTGTTGGATTAATAATTATATCAGAGGGAGGGTCGGAGGAAGGATAATTTGGTGGCAAAACGTTATTGTCTATTATGGGAGAATTGCGTGGGAGCTCTGTAATTGTGCATGAATATATTACATCTTTATGGATGCAATCATTATTGAGTGGGCAAAGATGCTTGTTAATACAGTTGCAGTTCCTTTTTGTTTGGATTGGGAAAGGGATTTCTTGGGCTGATTTAATTTTTTTGTTATTAGATGCTAAGATTCTTTGTGCTAAACTAGGCATAGTAGAATAAGAAATTCTTATTGAGTTTTTATTAAAAATTGAACTATATCTGTGTGGGTATTTGAAAGAGTTTTCTACAATATTGAAGAATTCTTTAGGTATATTAGTTTTAACATTTATGCTAAATGGAGGATTAAACCAAATATTTTTCTTTCTTCTAGTGCGACAGGGTGGGTTAGAAGTATTACGATTGGCATGTTGGTTCGGATTATATTTGTGGAGTGGACCATTGCTATTGATAGCAGCAGATCTTGTTATTTGAACTGGTTTCTTGCGAGTCATACTGTGTGTGATTACAGATTTAAGACGGCATACAGGTGGAGTATAATGGTTATATTGAATCTTTTCATTGTATCCTGAATTTCCTAAGGCATTATTGAAGAAATTAGCATTTTGATTAAAGGTTTTTTTTATCGGCTGAGAGCGTAGAAATTCTTCTAGAGACGGATGGTACTATAGATTTTATAATTGAATTGGGGTGGTTAGAAGATTTATGGACGTATAAAAGCGTAAGGTTTGGTTTATGATAGGGGCTGTAAGTTTCAGTATTAAGATTAAGTGTAATGTCTAGAAAATCTGAAGTTTTTTATTTGGTTCAATAATTATAGAAAGGCCAAAATTATTAAAAAAAGTTATGTAATTTTTTAATTGTATTATTATACTCTCTTGGCCTGGCTGTTGTTGTAAATAGAGCATCGTCTCTATAAAGGTCCCCTTGGATATGTTTAAAGTGGTATTTCAATTCTTTCAGTAAGAAGAGTCCCACTAAATCTGTAACCTAGGCAGAGTCGGAAGCACCCATTAGGATGTCAAAATTATTAGGGGTATCTTTTCTAGTCCAAAACTTATTGTTAAATTGTATAAGGGATTTTCTGGCTAGGAGAATTAATTTAATTACCAAATGAGATAAGTCAGAATTTCTTTTAGCAAAGATTAGGGCCTTATTTAAGAGGATCGGTGAAATTGATTGATAATAATTGTTGATATCAAAGGTTATGAAGTTAAGGAGGTGCTTATTTTTAAGGGAAACAAACCAATTAATTACAGAATTCGAATTTTGCCAAAGGGGGAAGCTAACTTTTTCTTTAATAGAAGGGATAATTCTATCTAAGATATTTTTGCTCACCGCACCCAAGTCAGAGCTAGTGTATGTGTGTGTTTGTGTGTATATATATGTATATATATATATATATATATATATATATATATATATATATATATATATATATATAATGTGTATATATGTATGTATATTTATAACAGACGCCCCATTTCTTGAACTTGGCCATTTATTTGTTCTTCTGATCAGTTTTCTTAATTTATTTCTGAGACTTTCACATGCATATCTAAGCTGACCTAATTATTAACGCTAACTTTCGCGCTTTTTGTCTGGGTCAGTTTGACCTTGCTTTTCAAATTTAAATTGTTACCGTTTTTTCGGGGTTTTTTTAAGCCTTAATTTTTTTGATTCATCCAGCCTTGACAGACGTGTTTTAAATATTATCTCTAGTACTTTTCTTTTAATGATTTGGAATTCATTCCATTTGCACTTTTTTCCAAGGAACTCTGCCTTTTGGATGATTTTGGACCATTTGGAATTTACCCAGTGGATTGAAATTTTAAATTCGACCGTTTTGGATTTTACCATTTTTGGATTTTACCATTTTGGGATGTTTACCCTTCACCGAACTATCCATTCATGTGAAATCTTTTTATTATTTTTCTTTTGTCTCCTGTTCCCCTTACCTCACCCTTTTTTTAACCAAGTAAGATTTTTGACTTACTTGTAGTTTAGTAAATACTTTTATATGCAAAATCCGATCCTGCATTTTGCTAATTCCTGCCCTCTGATGAGAAGGAGAGTATTTCTTCGAAACTCCGCAGATTAAGGACTATCCACTTATCTTGTGCTTCCTTTTTCAAATTAAATATGTTTTAACTCTTTTTCAAGATGTCTTTTAACATATTTTATTAATCATTTGTTCATATATATATATATATATATCATACCGACATCAAGGACGAAGTTGATATAATTAGAAAATGCAGAAACACTATCCCGATTATTAAGCTGAACTATTTGATATTCTTATGGGATTCTTGACTCTGCTTAATTACGGACTTGGATTATATGTTTTATACAAGCTCTAAATGTGATAAGATCAAAACATTTATTATAAGAGAATTCAAAAGAATCTATCTTTTGGTTGATATTACGTCGAACATTAAAATAGTTCACTTTCTAAATGTAACGCTAAACCTTAACAAGGGAACTTATGAACGCGATAAAAAGGCACAATTACCCTATATGTGTCAACCTTCTCTCAAACCACCCTAATATATTATTAAACATATACCCAAATCCATTAACACAAAAATTAGTTTTAACTCCTTAACCAAAAAAATATTTAATAAGCATATATATATATAATTAAACATGTTTAAATATATTAATAAAATGAACCTTAAAACACTATTTTTAAGTGTTCATTGCTATGTAAATGTTAATAAATATTTATTATATAAACATTTTGAATAGCCTACGCAAATACAATTCCGTTTTAGTAGCTTTGGGCTTTGACATAAATAAAATGTTATAGTAGGTGCAAAGGAAACAGAGCTAAAAATGTAAAAAATGCGACTTTTTTTTAATTAATTTATTGATTGTAAGGACGCTTAATTATTTCAGATTTATAGTACTGTTTCTTTTGCACCAATTATGTCGGCCCGAAAATGAACAAGATTTCAAAATGGCTGAAAGTAATTGCCTTTGCGTTCTAAATCGTCATATAATGTATATTATAACACATGCAAAATTAACTCATTAATCAGTTTTTAGTATTTATACGCGGCGATAACTCGGCTGGAAAAATATATCTTTCAATCTTTCAGAAAATATCTTTCAACATCTTTCAAAAAATAAAATACAGTCACTTTTTGATGAGTTTTATGAATCCTTCGATATTTTTTGTGAAAATCGAAGAAAAAAACGTTCGTAATAGTAGCTCTGTGACTGTTCCACTTTATCTGTAAACTTATCAGGTCAGTGCAATAACTATACAAAAAAAAACACGCGTTTTTTATGAAATAAATTTAAAGCTAAGCAGCCTCATTACAGTGTTATTTATTGAATTAACAATATTTTACTAAAAGAGTCCATTCCAGTCCAAGATACGTCAGCAGATCAACTATGCCTTTGTTTCTATCGGGATATTGTTCAGTCCAAACAGATCCACCCTTCCAGACTTTATCATTTGAGTAGGGGTTAGTTTATTGTAGATCGCTTGAAGTGCCCCTACTGAGGAATGCCTATTGAACTAGATTTTTTAGACCAGAGTACATTTTTCAGGACTCCACTTGATCTTGTGTATAACCTTCTGGCGAGAAGGAAAATAAATGTAACATCATCTTTGGTTTATTTTTCAAGAGGTAAAACACTTCATCAGGCACACATTGTGGCTCGAATCGTATGAAAGCTATATTTTTAACAAAGAAAAATCATTACCTAAAGAATAGTAACAAAATTCTGATGTATCTCAGTTTAATTTGCTACGATCAACAGAATTAGTAATCGATATTTATTCTTAACTTAACCTTCATTAATATTTATTGAAATAGTAATGGCTGTTTGATTTACAACATATCAGTAAACGTGGGACGTCCAATAATGGTGTCGCCCTTTTGAACCCGAACAAATGGAAATGAAGGCCGTGGGGATTTTTTCTGAAATTTTATTATTATCACGGTAAAACAATTATGAATATACATTACTCATCAGAATTAAACAAAAACTACAATTATTTTTTGTTATTATTATTTGTTATTTTTTGGTGAAGATGGTCGGGCATTTTAAGTTTCTACTATGTGATCTCGTCTTTAGAGAAAGAATAACCAGCTTAATCAGAATTGGCGAATCAAGATGTGTTTTTATTCCCTTTTAGGGGGAGGGGGTAATCAGATCGACTATTTATTATTAAAGAGCACTCACTTGATGTGTCTAGTGATGTTGAAGTCAACCGCCAAACATAGAGAGACTATCTTCGTTATCATACACATTACGTCACAGTGATGCATGATTTTATCATGTCGTGTTATATCCCCGCTATTGCATGATTACGTAAAAAAGGCTATCCACTATTTTTCAAATTTTACATTCATAGAGAACGCAATTATATTTCCATAATCAGAATTTTTTTTTTCTTTATTTCTTTTTTATCTTCTTTGCCGATTTATACGTTTTTGCCCTTCTCTTTCTCTCCTTTTTTTTTTTTTTTTGTAAACTTCCCAGTTTAGGACGCTGTGTTTATTTTCCTATTTCTTTATGTAAGTGACGATTGTTTTCTTGCAATTTGATTTTTAATCGCTAATTGATGTTTGTAGCATTATGTTTTGTTTTGCTTTGTTGTTTTTTTTGTTTGTTTGTTTGTTTGTTTGTTTGTTTTTTTACACCCGGCACCATTTTTAATGTCTTCCGCACCCTATTATGTCCCAATAATTTAAGGAGAAAATTGAAAAAAAACATAAACAAAAATAAAATATTGGTATTTTTTAAAAAATAAGATCATCAGACATGAATAGCGATATTTTTAACTTACAATAGTTCAGTCCTATCCTATTGAAATAACAAAAAGTATTAGAAAGTATTGGAAAGCAAATAGCAAGTCAAACAACTCTCGACATCTGAAATGAATTCTGACAAAAAACGCTATTTTAAATAATAAATCAATGGAAAGTTTTCTTTAGGTCATTAGGAATGATAATAATTTATGTATGAAAAATTACGTTACTGGCGTAATTTTATGATTTCAGTTAATAGTGGTGTGAACACTAACGAAGTATACTTTTTTATGCAGTGTAAGGAAGGGTGTGCACTAATCATTAAATAAACAAGGTTAGCGAAGCTATATAAAGAAAATAAGGACAGTTGGTCATGACACGACGTAAGTTTACTTGCAATGTTTTCCTTTCGATTTAGCTTTTGCTTTACTCGTCATGGCGTATTGGAATGTAAGGATATTTGCTTAATCGTCAACATCCTCGCTCCAATTGCATAGGAAAACACGGCTTGCCGTGGTTTCTTCTTTCTGTGTTCCGAATCATTCATTTGCCAAATAAACCTGTTTGGGTTAGCAGCAGCAGCGAATGTCATTTTAAAGTATCGACTATCGACTGGAAAAAAAAAATCTCCAATCACAGCAGTTTTTTTGGGTTTTTTTCAACCAACGATAAAAGAAAGAAAATCCACTTTCGAATGTTAGTGTGTACTATAAAAACCTAAACATACATATTTTTTCTATTTCTTGGTTTTCTTACGCGATCAACAAATGTCAGAACGACTCTCACAAAAATAGTCTCGGCCACTTTGAGACTCGTAAATCTCTAGCGCAAAACGTGATCCTCACGAACTAATGTACGAACTGCGGCAACACATACACGCCGCTCACTTCGCATACACAAACAAAACAGAAGCAATTCCACACATTTATAATATCTACCGTCACAAACTAGAAAACGACAGACTAAATAGTCGAGTCTACTTGATTTCTCCAACAGAAAAAAAATATTCGTGTTATTTAGAATGCTCTTTGGGAAACTCTGAACTCCCATTCATCTTGAACTCATCTTTCGTTGTCTTAACAACAAATATTAAAAAATGGATTATTTTGCATTGATAGACTGTCTCATTTCTTTTCCTTCTCTATAATCGCACAGAAATTAGCGAGTCTTGCGTCATGTATTATGTATAAACACGTTCTGCACGAAACATAAACTGTAGCAAACAATGCCCATAAAACAGAATCTACTGCGAAACATTCTTTTTCCTTTGTTCGTATTCACAGTATATCTCTGTAATTCTCTCATTCGAAATAAAATGTTTTCATTGACAAAGATTATCAGTTGCGGCATCTTTTGAACTCCCCGACAACAGAGGCCAACATTAACTTAGCGTAATATACATATACACATGTGACCTTTTTTTGTACAGCTTGTACTCGTCCCTTTTCTTTTTTTTTCTGTCTTTCTATCTGTCTCAAAAAAAGCTGAAGAATTTTTTAGTTGCTCTCAATTCAACAAACGAAAACAGCATTGCAAAATCATATATCACTAGCAGGGACGCCGAGCGTAGCCCAGTCGTAAAATACGCTTAAATATGATATTTTAACTTGTGCAGATTTCGTATATATTATTATAGAGTCAATTTTCCATCGATTCTTACATATTATAAAGTTGTGATCTCAAAAATCAAAAAAATGTCCACATGACTTGAGTGCATCAGCTTGAATCGAAACCGAAACCAAAACTTATGAAGGAAAATATATATATATATATATATATATATATATATATATATATATATATATATATATATATATACGTTTTATTTTTTATTACCGTATCTTTCTGTTAAGTTACATTATTGTTTCGGCTCGAAGCAATAATGTAACTTAACAGAAAGATACGGTAATAAAAATAAAACGCATATTTGCTCTACAATACTATTGAGCACTTTCTTCAGTTTTTATTAATTACCATCTCCACTATATATATATATATATATATATATATATATATATGTATATGTATATATATATAACTTGAGTTCCTTCAGTTATGATCGAAAAAGAAACTAAACTTTATGAAGAATTCTTGATAAAATTATTTATAAAAAAATAGATGACTTGAGTGCCATCAGCTATAATAGAAATCGAAACCAAAACTTATGGAGAATTTTTGGTAAAATTATTTATTAGAAGAAATAGAAGGTCATAACAATTGAACGAACATCACTCGGAAGAAAAAAGATGTAAACCTGACACACAAAATAACACACACGCTATCGTATTAATATATAGATGAATGGAGATACGCAAAGGAACTATCGTTCTTAACAAAAATATATAAACTATGAAACAGGTTATAATATTTCCCTGTAAACGGGAGAACAGATGGATATTTTTTCATTATTAGGTTGGTGTAAAAATAATATCGTTTTTAACGTATATATATATATATATATATATATATATATATAAAATGAACTGATTTTCCCCTATGAGTTTGACCTTAATAGGATTAAAAATCAAGACATTTCATGCAAATGTATTATGCAGCACGATATCTCTGGTGTGTTATAAGTCTATTACCTATCCACTTCCTCGATAATCTTAGATCCCTATATTTTTTTCTGCTGAGAGTTCACGGCCAAAATCTGTTACAATCAATGGAAGTGGTAAAATCTTTTCTCTCTATTAGATTTATACTCCCCCCCCCCCGCGACCACTTAACACGGTTGTGGATACGTCCACAGGGGAATTTACGAGGAAACACCGGTTTGAGTTCTTAGTTGCTTACAAAAAAATGGATTGGCATTTTACCGTCGGGTGAAACGCAACTTTTGATTCCAGCTATTCTATGGGTTACTTATGCCATTTTTATATTTCTTTTTATTTCATTTTCCCGCTTTTTTCCTTTTTAGTTGGGGGACGAGTCGGGGGGGATACTTAAACGAAACGAAGTAACCTTGGATTCCAGGTTTCAGAACAAACTCTACCAGTCAGCCGCGAGCGTTCTTCACATGTTAAAACGATTACTCGATTTAATATTTTATTTTGTGTATTTTTCCTTCTATTGTGTTTACAGTGACTTTTTACGTGATAGTAGGGGAAAGAGCTGACTCCTTATTTTCGGATTACTTACTTAACCATTTTTATGTCTATATGTTGTATTTCTGGGAGTTTCATTAGCCCAATTACCACTACGCTATCGATATGGAATCAGACGACATTCCAATTGGTAAAAAGCGACCACAAAGAAAACAATACAAAAAACGAAAACAAAACTAGACATATAACAAACCGTTGTACTTACACCTAACGATTATACGGTTAAAAACTAATTTTTTGTAGAAAACAAACCAACATTAAAAATATTAATAAAATCTATTAAACATATTTTCATTATACACGGTCAGTTTTCTGATTTTATTTTTTTTTTCTATTTGCATTTTTTGCAGTTTGTTTTGTTTATTGGATTTTTTTGCAGAAAAAAAAACAACAATAAATAAAGTAATACCATAAACATTTTTACATTTTACACGGTACATTTTGGGGGTTTCCCCCCCCCCTCCATTTGTATTCTTTCCAGTTCGTTTTGTTTGTTTGGTTGGTTGGTTGGTTTTTTCCGGGAGTCTGCGGCTGACACCGATGATTGCCGGTCTCGCACGATCAATGCTTGACGGGAATTCACGCGAATTTGGGTCCAATTATGCAGGAATACTTTCGTTTTCTTTCCTTCCACCCCCCCCCCGACTTTTTTCTTGGGCCCTGCAAATAATTTTTTGTTAAAAAATCCCTTTCTTACATTTATTTCCCCAGTTTTGGCCATTAATTCTTTCAATTTTACGCGCATAAAATAGACAGATAAAAATAACATTAAACATATTTGGGTCCTTTTGATTGCCAGGTGGGGGGAGGCAAATAAAGTTTCATTTCTTCGTCGGATTGAACACTAACAGAACAAATTCAACATAAATCATTACCGGTTTATCTGGTTTACAAAATAAAGTCCGCTGTTTGCATTTACAGAAAATTTACTCCCGTCATATATTAGCTAAACCAGGGGGGCATCTATATATATATATATATATATATATATATATATATATATATATATATATATGTTACATGATAAGGGCTGTCCCCTTTTCATGTAAGTATAAAAATGGAGAATTTAGTTTAAAATGAAAATGAAAGAGCATAGGCGAAATTCGAACCTCGTAATCTAGTTTAGAAATAGATTACGTGTGAGAATTTAAAAATGTAAAACAAAACATTTGTTTAGAAATAGATAAATATTTCAAGAAAAGAATGTGAGCTGTCAAGTTTATTATGAAATTTTAAATTGAAAGAATGCAGCTTATAAGATAATGTTTTAACATATTGAATATAGGTTAAAATTCCTTTTGTAGAAATAGGAAAAGTTTGGACACGTATGTCCAGGAAACGTGAAAGAATGCACATGTTTTAACATGTGTATGACGTCACGGAAAATAGAAAGTTCTAGAATAGAGAAAAACTTTAGTGAGAGTTAGACAGTCAGTGAAGAGACTCAGAGACAGTCAGACGTCTGGAAGCGAGTCGTCACTTCAAGGAAAAATGTGAGACTTTGAATTCTTGGTGATGGAACACGGCCGTGTGAAGAATAAACCATTATGTGTTTTGTAAAGCTCGTCTTGTGTCTTATGTTTCTTATACAAAGGTAAAGTCCAATTGTATTATATATTTGTGTTATATGTATTTACATACACGTCTCAACATCATTCATGTCTACAAAATGTCCGAACTGTCTGAACACTATATCCCTTCACTCTAAGAGCTTTCTCCTTCTTCCATCAGCAAGATCTAAGAAAGAACATTTAATAAATATAAGAATCTCTCCTAATATAAACAATCTCTCAAAGTCTCTCGTACAACAACTTATACAACTTCTCTCTCTCTCTAAGATACAACATCATATGTAATAAGACAAGAACTCTCACTAAGAACTCACGTAACATACGCGCACAAGTGGTATCGTCTAATAATAATAATAACTATATAACATATATATATATATATATATATATATATATATATATATATATATATAAGTGTGTGTGTGTTCCCTCGCTTCTTCGTATGTCCGCGAATGATTTGGCTTGAAAAACTAGGTCAGATTAACTCGCACCTGTTTATTTCGCTTCATAAACATTCATATAACGCCCTTATGAGTTCCTCTCCGTCGTGGCCCAGATTGTTAGGTGACTGGCTTTTTTCCTCTTTCGTTTCCACCTTCGCGTCAAGCTTCGGGGTTCAATCCAACCTTCCGACCAAAACTTTCTTTTTTCTTTTACACCCCTTTTTAACACACACGCACGCACACACACCTCCAAACACCCGGGAAACGCCGGGTACCCCACGCTAGTATATATATATATATATATATATATATATGTATATGTATATATATATATATATATATATATATATATATATATATATATGATAAAAAACATTATTTTTGCACTAACCTAATATTTTTCGTTTTGAATTTTAATTGTGGTCTAATCTTCTAAGGAAATAGTTATCATTTCGTGCAATGTTTCGCTTTATAAAACTTATATTTTTGTTTCCTTTCATCCCGGAATTGCGTTTTAGAATTAAGTCATTTACTTACTATGTTTTCGTCACACAATTTTTATTACGATTATTTTAAATAATTATTCATTTTAAGGTTTTATTATTTCTTTATTCTTTTTATTCTCGTCTAAGTCATTAAGTCAAAATATTCGATTTATCTAACTTTTACGGCATGGTAGCGCATCTAACAAATCGTTATGCGATTCTGCTTCACTATTTCTTGTTATTTTTTCTTCCTTTCACCAAATTCTATATAAATTTTATATAAAAACGATATATTTTTATTCAGTTCTTTTATAATAATCCGATGAAAAAGATTGTTAAAACAGATACTTTTTATGATGACAGAAATATCTCGCAAGAGACTTTTTTTTTCTGAAACTGTGAATTAAAAAATATTTACCTCTCTTTCTCCTCTGTTCCTCTCTCTCTCCCTGTATATATATATATATATATATATATATATATATATATATATATATGATGAGAATAATAGAAATAGTATTCCGACAAAATAGAGAAATAAAAAGGAACAAACCGAGTCATGTGTTCATCAACGTTTCGTCTTTATTTCATCCAGGGGACGTCTCGAAATAAAGACGAAACGTTAATGAACACATAACTCGGTTTGTTCCTTTCTATTTCCTTTTCTCTTTCTCTTTCTCTCTCTCTCTTTCTCTTTCTCTCTCTATATATGTGTGTGTGTGTGTGTGTGTGTGTGTGTGTAAGCAGACTACCCGCACAGGACGGGTAAAATTAATTTATACAAAAGAAATGTTCCGCACCACTTTTATGTTCTCTTACGAAGATTGAAATCAACATATAATGCTACTAAATATTAAGTCTATACTCTGTATTTTGATTTTAATCAAAATCCATTAAATAATTTTCTTTATAGTCCAATATTCTTTGTTTCATTCTAATCGTGATTTGCATGGTCTTCTCCTTCGTCGGTCTTTTCGTGGTGTCAGTCGATGTTAGTATCACTGCGTATTTCATCAAGGAGGGGGCGTAAATTTGTAGTCTTTTTCGCCAGTCTTTAAGTAAGTAGCTGAAGCTGTATGTTTTTCCATTAAGATTCTTTATCCCTTCTTTGGCTTGTGTTTTGCTTCCAAGTATCATTTTATTACGACCGTGGTTGTTGGATATAACCTGTTCATTAGAGTTATTTTCCGCATTCTAGGGTTTGTCTGAACATGCCAACTAAATTGCAGTTGTTCCAATTTCGTAATAGAATGTTTCCTTTAATATAATGCGGTTGTTTACAAAAGTTAGGCTTTTATTTCCTTTCATCGTTTCATCGGTGAATACAATATATAATATCAAGCGAGGCAGTCTGTCTTTGTGTCTACCTAAAAATTTACACACGACACAAAATAGAGCTGGTTTATTATTATTCCAATATAAATAATATGTAATTTAAATATATAATATACAGCAGCGTCCAAAAGTTAAGGGCTAGTAAAACCTTAGCAAGTTTAACCATATATTTGAAACAAATACACACGAACAACAACAAATTACTTCACAATTATATAGATAACATGTATATCTTCAATGGGTCATAATTTCGTTAGCCTACACTAAGTATTTTTTGAATAACTACCATTTTAAATAAATTTGTTCAAAATTTGTGTGTCCAAAAGTTAAGGGCTAACACGATTGCGGCTTTTGTCCTTGCTGTGAATGGCTGAAATTAGCAACTAACTAGTATTTGGTAAATAAACACTTGCTATTTATGACTTATTGACACCTCTTGGCACAGGAATCCACCAACTTCTTGCAAAACGCTGGCGTTATCGCACTCCATTCAGCATGTAAACACTGCCAGAGTTCTTCTTGATTTTTGGGGCACTGAAATTTAGCACGTTCACCAACTATTTTCCAGATATTCTCAATAGGATTAAGATCTGGACTCCGAGGGGGCCAACGCATCGTTTCAACTTCTTCCTCGTCTAAAAATGTTTTTACTTTCTTCGCAGTGTGACAAGGAGCGTTATCCTGCATGAAAATTGCAGGTTGATAGAGCGACGACCGAAGACTAGGAACTGCATGCTGCCGTAGAATTTGCTTATAAACTTCTGCATTTATTCCACTTTGCAGACGAATCAGTAGTCCACAGCCTGCAGCTGACATAACGCCCCAAACCATTACACTTCCTCCTCCAAATTTCACAGTTTTTTTCACGCACTTAACCTCCAATCTCTCACCAGTTCTTCGCCGGACATACGTGTTGCCATCAGATCCGATAACGTTAAACTTCGATTCATCACTAAAGTGCACACGGGACCAGTTTTCGGTTGTCCACACAACGTGTTCTTGGGCAAAAGTGAGGCGGAGTTTCTGATTCTTTTTGGAGATAAGAGGCTTCCTTGCTGGCACTCGAGATTGCAATCCAGAAGCGTGCAACCGGCGTGTAACAGTTTGCCGAGACGCTTGAACAATAGACCTTTGCTTTAGTTCTCGAGATATTTTAGCAGCAGTGTTAAATCTGTCTTTAAGTGACATTTTGACAATAAGACGATCCTGTTGAGCAGTTGTGATTCGAGGTCTACTAGATTTTGGGGCAGCTGCCACTGATCCTGACTGCTTGAAATGTGCCACAATACGCTTTACTACACTAGGAGACCTTCCTACGGTGTCAACAATCTCAGAAGTTTTCTTGCCATTACTATGAAGATGAATAATTAGCTGTTTTTCTTCGACAGAAACGGGACGACGTTGTTTTGCTGCCATGTTGTACTAGTGCGATACAAACACTCATTTCTTTTACTCAATTACAATAATTTTAATGTTCTTTAGGAAAACTTTGAAGTAGGATTATTCATAGTACCTGTCTGACACCTATACAGTACCTTACTGTTATAATAATTAAAGATTATACCGCCTAGCCCTTAACTTTTGGACCACGAGAATTCGGACAAACTTTTGTGTTATTGGTCATAACTTTAAAAATATCCAACGGATGCTTATGAAATTTAGGCGAGACATGAGTGATGAGTATATCTATAAGTATATATGCATATTAAGTATTTTAAATGAACGGTTTTTCTTAAAAATTACTTAAACTTGTCTTGAAACTACTAGCCCTTAACTTTTGGACGCTACTGTATATATATATATATATATATATATATATATATATATATATATATATATATATATATATTCATGCTTTGAGGATATGAAGTAGATCAGAATAGTTTTAGGGATAAGCATTTAATGTTATCGTGTTGTAATTTGGGAAGAAATTGGCGAATCGTGAGCTATTTTTAAGAATTTGAGAAACGGTAAATAACATCCGAAAAATACCGTTTTTTCTGAATATTGTCCTTGAAATCTAAAGGAAGAGTTGCCCGGGGAAGACAGTAAGTTTTATTATAGTATGTTGTATAGTATAGTTGTATACTAGACAAGAAACTCGTCGTTGCCCGGGAACAGTAATAGCAATAATACATTATTATAGTTTGTAAGGCTTGGAGAACAAGCAAAACTCTTACAGTCGGAGGCTTATTAAACACTGATGACAATATACTCGCTACACTAAATACAGGATTCGAAGAATCTGAATCTGAAATGATCTTCAGTATATCGAAAAGATAAGATTCGTTAAGCGAATGCACTTTTGCCCAACCGAATTTCTATGTAACGCATTTTCTATGAAGCAGATGATTCTTTCTAGAAAGACTTCAGAGGTCTTGAAAACATCCTTAGTGAAAGTATTTTCGAGAAATAACCTGGATTCGAACTTGGCACACTCAGGTTGTCAGTCTATGTCGTTAACCAGTTAGCCACCGTCACCTCCCAACTATGTGTTGAAAAGTATTAACGCTCTGATTATATTCTCTATTGTTTATATTGGATTATTACTATCTTTTTATTCTTGTTGTTGGGGACGCACCCCTACTACCTGGAATAATGAACTATTCCATGGCGTCACTTCCGTCCATGACGTCACTTCCGGGTAACGAGAACTGTTTTACTAAACGAGAACTGTTTTAAGTAGTCAGAGACAGACGCGCGGAGAGGATGGTCGTCATCATTAGTTCAGCAGTGAGCAAAGATATTGCTCAATTGCCTCTGTTATGTATTTTTAATACACATTTATTTAATCGTTACTCTGTCTTCCTCGTCAATTATTCAACAATTAACATCATAGCACTGACGGACGGGGATTTCCAACTTACACGAGAAACCAAAAAACATTTTGGCGACGAAAAAATTCGGTTTTACAGCAAAATAACTTGCCGTCGACTATTTGAAACAGTTTATGCAAGAAACCTTTAAAAAAAAAAAAGGGAAAAAGAAAAAATGCAATTAAGTTCAGTCTTTAAATGCGAGTAATCGTAAGTAAAACCTGCTTGTCTCTTTACGAAAACAAAACCCGACGTATGTTTTATTCTTTGCTAGTTGTACAAAAAAAGTAATTTTTGTCTTTAAACAAATCCGACGGTTTATTATAAACCGTTGATAGTTTGAACTTTTTTTTACAATTTTAAATAAAAAGAACGTTACGCTGTGCTTTGTGAAGACAAAGAATTAATATAAATTCTATATATAACTGTTCACTTTTATGCAAATTAGACTTTCAGTTTGGAAAAAAACGCAACTGATAGTTTGAACTTTTTTGAAAAAACGAGATTATCCATTTTTAAAAGTTTACCTAATTTTGCGCACTTTTTTCGCAGTTGACTTATTCGGGATTAATTCATTGCAAACTGAAACTTTTAAATTGTTCAATTTTTTTCTCCTCGAATTTTGAATACTTTTTACTTCTAACAGTCGTTGGAAATAATACTCTATTTCTGTGAACTAGAAAACTGAAATATTCAAGTTTTTGTTTTTGTCTTGTGTTTTGAATATTTTTTTTCTTGACTGTGATTGGAAGTGGCCATTTTTATTTTATTGAAACCTGGACGTTATTTTTTGCTAGATGGCAAAGCCATTTTCGTTGCCGTAAATTTTTGAAAAAAATGTATTTCCTTCCCCGTTTACAAGCACGAGAAAAAATGAATTTTCTTTGTCCAGTTTCAAAAAAAATATCGTCCGCCTGAGAAGGATATCCAATATGAAAGACCATAATTAAGGCCATAATTACGCAATTACTAAGGGCTCAGATGGATCACAGACAAAAGTTGAAGGACAGTTTTAAAGACTAAATCCAGCAACAAACACAGTGGCAACAAATGTTGGAGAAGTTGTTACTTAAACAGAAGGAACAAGACGAGAAAATGCTGCTTCAACAAAAGAGACACGAGAAATTTTTAAGTGTTGAATAAGACGGAACACAGTGATTACAGCACCGCATTTTCCCCCCAAAAGAAACGTATAAAATTTCATCGATACATTTAACTACCTACCCGAGTAGGATGTGGCGTTTTACGCTTTTTATAGGAAATACGAGAACTTATTCACTATTGACCACCAAGAGTTGAGTAATGGCTGGGTGACTGAAGAAAAACCAAGTTTTAGTGACTTCAAAAAGAGTAACATTTCTCATTAAAACTTGAATTTATATTTGCATATTCCCATGTGTATTCTGGTGGGCGCAAATTGGATAACTTGATCACTATTGAAAATATAAACATTACTAAATTGTATAATGAGATTATTAACAGATATTAGGCTCAGTTTATAGTCCAATTAAAATAACTTTATCAGATCATAAATTTAACATTGTAATATGGCGCGAACGTGCGTATGCAAATACATACGAAATGAGATCACCAGTGGGGAAAATAAAGACTTTAAAAAGGAGATCACGTTAGCGACGTGGATAACATTCGAGATCACGTTAGTAGTGTGGATGACGTTCGCGAAGACTACCACGTGAGGGACGTTACAGCGGTAATGAGAATGGGAAAATAAATGTACAACAAATAAAAGGGAGTTTAAATTCTTTTCTAATCTTTGTTTTGCGACTGAGTCAACGTTACGATATCAGTCACTTCAGTCACCAAAAGCAAAATATTAAAACTCCTTTGGCATATAAAACGTCTGAAACTGGAATTATCTACAATATTCCTAGAAGGGATGATAGAAGGAAAACGAAATCGAAGCTTGTGCGAACGT
Organism: Euprymna scolopes; assembly: GCF_053919585.1. Taxonomy (NCBI): domain Eukaryota; kingdom Metazoa; phylum Mollusca; class Cephalopoda; order Sepiida; family Sepiolidae; genus Euprymna; species Euprymna scolopes. The sequence continues at coordinate 99,256,410 of NC_136497.1, read as the reverse complement.
TGAAGTGACAACTTAATTGTGTAACAAACGAACTCGGTGGAAAGTACTTGTCTAACCGAGGATTACGAATAATAATAATAATAATAATAATAATAATATATGAGCTGAATGGCAAAACATAAGAATCTCTATAGGCTTAAAATGAAATATCCTAAAAAGTACCTTTGCGAGAGAGACGAAGAAATGCAGATATGAAAATGAGGTTTAGTATTAATAGATCTATCAACGTCTTAATCAAAAAAAAAAAAGATTAGTGTGCTTTGGACATGTTTCCAGCTATGTAAATAAAGCACATTACAAAGATTCCATTCAAGAAAAAGTCGAGTGAACGAGTACCAAAAAAGATGGGTCTATCAGATAAGGTTGAGGAGGAATGCCACTCCTGATAGCTGAAAGACTTACCCAAGTGCTGAAATTTTATTTCCGGATTTTTTGGCGAAGTCAAAATATGAAGAGGAATAGATTATAAACAGATTGAGATTATAGATATGACGTATTTCAAAGAAATAAATTTTTTGTCAAAACCTCAAGACCGACTTCTTTTGTCAGCAAAACACCAAAGTTTTCATTTTCCATTTATTCACTCGTCACGAGTCAAAAATCTTTCAAGATTTACAATTTGTAACGGGTTTATTACATGACCGAATCAGGGAGAGTACTCACTGTGCCTAATACTCTCTTGTGTATTAGACATCGCTTTACTCTGTCTATAATTTGAAAGCCACACATATTCGCATTCAGAATTTGCAGTTATGTTTTACGAATTAGAAATATGTCGTAATGTCACTGAATAAACCAAAGATGTTTATTTTCCGAAAGGTGAAAGTTTGCAAGTGATTACAGTACAGCAACCAACCATTTCGCTGGCTTTGCGATGAAATCCACCATCAAACAACATTCAGATAAGCCTAAAAACCTGAAACGGCTTTCCTTTGATACTATCGCCGTCTCCCTCACTATACGTATATCACAAGATATAGTAAATTACTTTATTAGTGGAACAAAGGTATGTGAAATTGTTCACCAACGCACACAAAGAGAAATAAAATAGGATTGTTAACCAACGTTGGAGTTAACGGTGATAAAAGACGTTAATATGTTTATAGTTAGTATATGGTCAGTTTCAGGGATGGTAATGAGTTTTACGACATCAATTTACGAACAGTCTTGAGTTTGTGACGGTTAAGGCCAATTTTGAGTTGAAGACAGTTGAGAATTTGATACGGCTAAAAGCAGGTCGTGGATCGGAGTAGATCGACCGAATCAGTAGAGAGTACCTGTTGGGCTTTTTTAATAGAAAAACAAAACGACACTCTCAGATTTATTTATTCTCTATAATAGTGTGGCAAAGATGCCTCGACAGACTATGTAGATGTGAACTTTAGCGTGTAGAAGGTCGATGACGTCACACACACATGCATCTAGAGTGCAACTGATATTTGCAGAATGTGTCTGAGTTTTTGTTTTGATTTATTTTATTTTTATACTTACTCTTGCGCGCAACCTCGGCAACCGCCAATGTGTGAGATGACGACAGAACCAGAAGAGAAGACGAAACAACAATAGGTTTGACGATTATTGAGTGAGATGGGGTACATATGATCTTATCACATTTCAAGCTATATTAGCAATAGTCGGGGTGCTTTCTTCTTACAGGTTTTCATAGTTGCTGAAATATTTTTCTGCTTCTAAAACTTTGTGTACTAGTTGGGAAGGGGTGTCCTATTTTTTTTTAAGTTTTTTCTTAGATCTTCCAGTTGGAGCCTTCTGAGATTTTTTTCGTTAAGTATAATGCACATTCTGGCAACATTTTCTGTGCATTTAATTCTTATTTAATGTTGCCCGTCAAGTCAAACAGTTTGGACGTTGGACTTTCTAGAAGAATAGTATCAGCCATAGTAATCGTTGGTTAAATTTTTTTAATATTTGTTAAAAGAAAAGGTGGTTTATATTGGGAGTATTAAATTTGACCATCCATTTAAAATCTGATTAACTGGAGGTAATTTTCTAATGAGTCATCCATTGTCTTGGAAAATTATTACAGTCGATTAACACTTATTTCATGAAAATCAATGTTCTCTTTCAGTTCAACTAATTAACTTTGCACTATAAATCCTTGTGACAGAAGAAAAAAGGTCAGGACAAAGAATGGTAACTATATTATAGAGAATAAATAAATCTGAGAACATCGTTTTGTTTTTCTATTCAAAAAAAAAAGATTGATGATGAATTAAATTTCTATAACTGATTTTTCACGTTTAGTTTTCCGACGTCGCTTGTTTTAATTTCACTTCGAAATGAAACGATAAATTTAACTAATTAGTTGTCATTTATATAAAGAATTTTTTGTTTTAATAATGTAATTTCTACTTGTTTAAAAATTATCAGGGTTCGTGTAAATTCCACAGGTAAATCATGAAAATGATTTTACTTTTTTCATTATATATTTATACTAGCGGGTAAGGCGTCCGGCTTCCCGATTGTAAAATAGTCTTAAATTTGATATTTTAATTTGTCCAGACTTTGTATATATTATTATAGAGTCGTGATTTTAAAAGTAAAAATGTATTAGGATGTTATCAGCTAGAATCGAAACGGAAAGTAGAACTGTACCATTCAAAGCTGGTGGCGTTACCATTGTACCAATGTGACACGCATATGAATTGATTAAAAATGAAACATTAAAAATAAAGTAAGATTAATGTACAAAATGTATATCGATATTTTTTTTCAATTTTTCACCCATTTTTTAACCGGTTAAAGACCCATAAAAGAACGATCCGTAAAAAATCCAATCATTTGAAGCCCACATCGCCCCTCTGTGATTTTTAGTGTCATAGGAGATAGTTTGAAAATATGGGGACAGACAGCCATCTAGGTGTGTGTGCGTGATTAAAGCTCCTGTTAGTTCCCTTTCTTAATTTTCCGAGTTCTGCTCCAATATGAACTTGTAAACTGTTTAGACACTCGTGCGATGTCGTTGGGCACGTGATGAGGTTACAAAATTAAAAGTGAATTTATTACGACAGTCGATTAAGAACATTTTAAAGAGAGTTTGAAACCACGAGGATGTCTGTGTTTTTGTTAATATATTTAGAAATTCCTTTAAAAATGTCGTTTGCATTTTTATGTTGGTAGATGGAGCTGTAAATGACATGTTAGGCGATAAGAGATACTACAGCACATCAAAAAATTGAATCAGAAAAAGAAACACGAATTTTCTATTCTGCTTAATCAAACATGTATGATCGAAAACAGTGCTGCCTAAATTTACAAATGTCCGAATATACATATACGTGTGTGTGTGTGCGTGTGTGCATAATTAGTGATAAAAATAAGCAATGTAGAGAATTAAGACGGAACATATTTATTTGCTTAATATTTTCACCTGGGAATTTGTATTTCCTTAAGGTCGAAATTTTAAAATGAATTTTTCTCATCAAAAATTTTTTAGTAATGAAAGGATGCTTGCATTATTATCTAATCTCTCTCTCTCTCTCTCTCTCTATATATATATATATATATATATATATATATATATATATATATATATATATATATATATATATATATATATATTCATTCTTTCAGACATTTATCCTTGAAAAGTGGTCTTACGAAAAGCGCTTCGGATTATATATATATAATCCGAAGCGCTTTTCGTAAGTCGTAAGACCACTTTTCAAGGATAAATGTCTGAAAGAATGAAAAGAAACAAATTCTTTTTTAGAAATACTAATACTAGTATACGAAAGGGATAGGAACGAAAAAAAAAACTTAAACAGAATGTGCCCCTAAATGGTTCCAACTGTAACCGAAGGTTTCTCTGTTTGCACAGAGTAGGGGGGGGGCTAAAACTGATGGGAAGCGCCTCGAGGACAGACAGGTGAAGCTTAGTGCGTCCTCTGTACAAAACAAAGACGTCTTGCATGTCTGTGTGGTGCCGTCTATATAGGCAAGACGACCCAACGTCTTCAGATTAGACTCGCCCAGCATGTATCTCGTTCCAGCCAGGATCATCAGCCTACTTCCAGGGGTTCCCAATTAGTAGAATCGGCTATTGGACAACACTTAGTATATAAAAAGGACTGTGGTTCTATATTCTCTTCGGGGTATTTTTCTGTTTTGCACAGAGGACGCACTAAGTTCCACCTGTCTGTCCCTGATGCGCTTGCCATCAGTTTTAGCCTCCCTACTTTGTGCAAGCAGAGAAATCTTCGGTTACTGTTGGAACTATTTGGGGGAACACATTCCGTTTAAGTTTAAATTTTTTTCGTTTCTATCCATTCCGCATACTAGTATTAGTATATCTACCAAAAGAATAGTTTCTTTTCCTTCTTTCAGACATTTATCCTTGAAAAGTGGTCTTACGAAAAGCGCTTTGGGTTTTATTATATTTCGTGATTCTTTTAATCGGCTTATTTATTTTACCCAATTATATATTTATCATATGTAATTTTCCCGTTTTTTTTTTCTCAATTTCCCCCCTTTTATTTTATTAGTATTTTAGTCTATTTTACATCCAATTATGGTCTATTACTTCATTATTTTAAAATTTTGTCATTGCAATAATGTTATGTCCCATTTATTGACCCATTAAAGCAAAAAAAAATTAATGCATTCATTAAATCACATAATTAATCTGAGACACAAGGTCACTTCCCTCAAATGTAAAATCAAGTTCGTTCGTAGTTAGCATCCAATCATGTTGCCCCGGTCTATATCTCCAGACGCATTTCCAAGATTAAATGTAGGAGTTCTTGGAACCTTACTCTTGCCTTTAAAAACGAATGACCATTTTACTCCGATGTGCTTTTGAGCCTACGGAATAAACATTAGTTGCCCTGCACTTCTGTTTGGAAACGTTATCACCTTTCGATAAATTACGATTCTCTAAGCTACTTTCAGTTAAAGATGCTAAGTGCCATCACTCTAACAATCCAAAGTTTACGAATTTTTAAAACTTTTTGATTAAAAATAAATTTGGCAGGCCTTCATTCTCTGATCAGCACATATTTAATTCATCCAAATTTAAATTGTCTGACGTTGACAAATTCGTGGTTTCTAAGGAGGTCTTGAATTTTGCGCTCGCCCCCCCCCCCTCGATTGATGTTACTCAAACTCTCAGTGAATTTGAGATTTTATTTTCTCAAATAAAGTTACGGGTCCGGCGACAATTTATTGGCAAGTTTAGTCTCGTTTGACTAAACTTGCCAATAAATTCAGTCAATGTAATATTTTATCTCGCCATTTTATTTGGCAAAGAAATCATTTTATTGCTGCAAAGCAATTAAAATATAATCTTGACATTTACATTTCTCGCCCAGACAAAGGCGCAGGAGTGGTTATTCTCGACCACCAAGAATATATTGTAAAAATGCTTTCTATTTTAAACAATAATACCAAATTTGTTAGTTTGGGTTCCCGGGACGACACTCCTTCCACTGAGACCAAACTCCAAAACAAGCTCATCCAATGGCATAAACGTAAGATTTTGTCCAAGGAGGTATAATACTATTCGACAGGTAGGCTCACAGTGTCCCAGAATTTATGGATTGCCTAAAGTACACAACGTTGATATTTCATTGAGACCAATTTTGTCGATGGTAGACTCAGCTAAACACAATCTGACTAAATGGTCGGTTGTAATTCTTGAACCAGTCTGTTCTTTTTATCCAACATATTGTACTCCTGACTCTTCATTTTACTTCGACAATTAAGGAGATTCCTCTCACTACTAATTTATGTTACCTGATCTCTTTCGATATTAATAATTTACTTCCAAATGTCCCTCTTAACGAGGTTATTAATATTTGTGCCGATTTTCTATATAGAGATCCCGGCCCCCTCCCCTCTTTTCCTGAGGCGGTGTTTGTTGAACTTATGGAACTTGCTACCAAGTTTGTTTACTTCAGTTTCAACAACGTTATGTATCGCCAGATTGACGGTATATTTATGGGCTCCCCCCTTGGACCAACTCTAATAAATATTTTTGTTGGCTTTTTGGAGCAGTTATTGAAGTGCCAAAGATCAGCCTTTTACATGCGTTACGTTGACAACACTTTTTCTTGTTTTTCTACACATGACGAAGCTGTGTCTTTCTTTAAATTATTAAATAATTTACATCTCTCCCTCAAATTTACGATGAAGGTAGAAAAAAATAACTTCCTTCCTTTTCTAAACGTTTTAGTTTTTAAATGCGGGTCTTCCTTTGTGACGTCCATTTATATAAAACCAACTTTTAGTGGACTTTACCTTGGGATTCTTTTGCACCAATGACCAGGAAACTCAACCTTATTAGAAACTTAACAACCTCGGGCACTTGTCATTTGCTCTCCTCCTTATATCGATTCTGAAATAGATAATATTAAAATAATTTTCATTAAGAATGGATATCCGCCTCCATTGGTCAACAAATTTATCAAGAAGAAAATTGAATCCTTTTCTGAGGTACTAAATATGGTCAATCTAGATTTCCGGTATACCTCAGATTACCTTGGATTGGACCTGAAGGCCAACGTATTAGGGATAAGATTTCCTTTCTTGTCGCATCTAACTTTGCATTATCCCTAATTGCTTTTCCTACGAAGTGTGCCATTCCCTCTTTTCGCAGTATGCCCTGTATTTAAGAATTCAGGTGATCGCTCATCCCCCTCTCAGTACAGGCCAATAAGTCTCCTGTGCGTCATGAGTAAGTTGCTAAAATCTGTGTTAAATACAGAAGTAATCAAACATCTCAACAAAAATAACCTTAGTGACACTCAATATGGTTTCCGTTCTGCTAGATCTACAGCAGATGTGCTTACAGTTATATCGCATAGGATTAGCAAATCTCTCGACGGTGGCAATCTTTCTAGGGCAATTGCTCTTGACATATCTAAGGCCTTTGATAGGGTATGGCATAAAGGTTTACTTCATAAGATCGCTAGTTATGGTATAGCTGGAAATGTCTTCTCAATTATTAAATCATTTCTTTCTGATAGGTTCATAAGAGTAGTAGTTGAGGGGCAAAAATCAGAAGCGCACAGTATTAATGCCGGTGTCCCTCAGGGGTCCATCCTGGGCCCAACTCTTTTCCTGATCTACATTAATGATCTTCCAAATCACATCCTTACATCATTTGTAGACATTTCTGCTGACGACACTACCATTTATGGTTGCACATCTAAGACAGTAAACGACCAAGTTCTCTCCAATTCTCTCTCCTCTGATCTTGAGCACGTAGTACAATGGGGAAAGGAGTGGCTGGTTACTTTTAATGCATCTAAAACCAAGCTTCTCTCTTTACATCAACATTCTAATCCACATTTGGCATCAATTGAAATGAATGGCTCTCGTCTTCAGGAGGCCTCAAGTTTTGACAAGCTTCTGGGCTTGACCATTACTCCTGATCTTAAATGGAACACGTACATCAAATCTGTTGCCAAGGCCGCTGGAAAAATGATGGGATCTTTCTATCGATCCGGTAAATATCTCACTGCTGATGCTATTCTCTATCTATATAAGAGCCAGGTACGTCCAAAGATGGAATACTGTTGCCACATCTGGGCAGGAGCTGCTAGAAAGGACTTGTCCTGCCTTGATAGAGTTAAAAATAGACTTCGTAGCCTCGTAGGAGATGTCCTTTTCTCTTCGCTGCAACCTCTATCTCACAGAAGAGATGTTGCGAGTTTGTCTCTGATGTATCGTTATTTTCATGGAAAGTGTTCGGCTGAGCTTCAATCTATGGTCCCCCCTCGCCAAACTTTCACAAGAAACACTCGTCTAGCTGTAAACACTATCAATAATTTCCCCCACTCTTTATCTGTGCCTAAACCTAAACGTAGATTCCATGAACAAAGCTTCTTTCTTAGAACTGCACGCCTGTGGAATTGTCTTCCGTTTTCCTGCTTTCCGGCTGACTACAATATGGTTGTGTTCAAGTCTAAAGTAAATAAGTTCTTGATGAGCCATTCCATATAAGTTTTCAAATTTACCAAATTTTCATTAGTAATGATTACTATATTGTCCAATTTCTACTGTACACTCTTTAACCCTTATCCTTGAGTGGCCTCTTGGCCTTGATAATGTGGTGATGCTTATGTAAAAAAAAAAAAAAAAAAAAAAAAGGACGTCTTGTTTACAAATTTCAATGTCGGTGCAGCGCCGTCTATATAGGCAAGATGACTCAGCTTCTTCCGGTTAGAAATCGCCCAGCATGTATTTCGTTCCATCCAGGATCATCAACCTACTTCCGGGGGTTCCCAATTAGTAGAATCGGCTATTGGACAACACTTAGTAGAAAAAAGAATTGTGATTCTACATTCTCTCCAGGGTGTTTTTTCTGTTTTGTACAGAGGACGCAATAAGTTCCACCTGTCTGTTCTCGAGGCGCTTGCCATCAGTTTTAGCCTCCCTACTTTGTGCAAGCAGAGAAACCATCGGTTACAGTTGGAACTATTTGGAGGCACACATTCCGTTTTAGTTTGGGGGTATAAAAACAAAGCAAAATATGAAAGTAAAAATAAAATAGATAAACGCCATAATTTATTATACCATACCTTTTCACACTGAAACACTTAAAACAGTATTCTGTGGATCTATATTAAAAAAACCTTGTTAAACTTTGTGACATATTTCCTTTCTATGGAGGTCAGGCGCGAACGAACACCCTATAATTTTATTATGCCATATTTCTTCAAACTGAAACATAATTATCAAAGTATACTTACCCAGATAGATATGAAAAGTCTTTATTAAAGTTTGTGCCTATTTTCATTCTATGGATGCCAGGCGCGAACGCAGACCCCACAATTTTAGTATACCATCCCTATTTAAGTTGAAACATACTTATCAAAGTATTATTATGTACATCTATATTAAAAACACTTGTAAACGTTTTTTTTTTTTTTAATTTTTTATTTTCATACTTTAAGATTGTGGGGTCTGGGTTCGCGCCTGGTCAGGCGCGAACGCAGACCCCACAATTTTAATGAACCACCGTTCTGCAGGATTAAACATACTCATTCCTGTGTCTCGATACATCTTCTATCATATGTAATCAGTTTTTTAAAATAGTCAACCATATAGGAGCCTATTCGTGACCACACACACACACACACACACACACACACACACACATTCAGCTTTATATTATGTGTGTATATATATACAGGGAGAGAGATAGAGTGAGATTGTTTATATATGCTGTTTTAATCAACTCAACAGAAAACAGTTTATTAACTAACAGATGCTAAAGTGATTAATATAGACATTAATTTGATTAATAGAGTTTAATCAACAATTGCAGAAATTACAATGAAGAGAATTAGAATTAGGATGATAAAAATATTAATCGAACAGTGAATCAATTTTTTACATATTTACAGTAATCAAGATAAATCGAACAAAATAATTTTAATAATTTATTATTATTATTATTATTATTATTATTATTTTATTTTATTTTATTTTATTTTTATTTTATTTATTTATTAATTTTTTTTTATTTTGGATGCGTGAAAATATTTGTATAAGAGTTTGTCAGTTAATCTGTTAAACGTAAGTTTGAAATATTCTCATCGGTATCTCGCGCTTAAGATGTAAATAACAATCTTAGATGCGTCCATCTGTAAAACGGTTTCATTTTGTTGGTTTATATGTCTGTCTGTCTGCCACGCTTAAGTTTCAAATAGTAATTTTCATTTCTAAATTCCCAGAGTCAAAGTATTTATTTATTTCCCCCAGTGAGAAATGTGACACAATGTTTTGAAAGTTAGATTTAATTCTACAGTCCTTTAGAGGAAGCACTCTGACCTGCAAAAGATGTCTGGGTACCCCCATTGAGGTGCCTTCTGCGATTAGCAATAAACTAACACCTTCTCAAAGAGAGAAGGCAAGGACTGGAAGGGTGGACCTCCTAGTATTATAAAACGTGTGTGTTATCTGTGTATTTTACGGACTATTGTCCTCGAGTTCCAAATTAACGGCCCGTGATTCATCTAGTGTTCGTGGGTGCGTGTGTGTATTACATGTAATTCACAGTACATTTATAACAACATACCGGTTGCTGCTTGGCTATCTGTCTTTTGGCCGCTGCCTGTGGGATTCGACAACGTCTTGGGAGTTCTGCTACACGAAGCCGCATGCTAGACAGATACAAGACGATGTATGTTTTTATATATTAGTTTATTTAACTTCCAGGCATCTCCTCTTCCGCAGCATGGAGTGAAATCGACGATCTCGAACTTGTGGCGTTTCTCTGCATCCATTTGGAGAAGTCGCCTTTTATGTGGAAATCTTTTTCGCCCATCTTGCTCCCTCGAATTCTCGGACTTAACTCACTAAACTTAACTCAGCTCATTAAAACCGAACCCATAACACTTCATGTCCGATCCCCATTCGGATACTTCCGGTGCACATTGATAGTTTGATACATGTCACAATTTTTTACCCTTTCTGCACCTGTATGCTCGCTCAACTTACTGTTTCCCACGATTGAATCTTTATTTACTCCGATAGATAGATTCATCATATTGGTCCGACAGTCCATTGATCTGTAATGGTTTAGTCTAAAATAGAATTTTTGATACATCCTCACATAAAAGGATCTATCTTTTCTTCTATTGATCCGTGGATGTGTCACGCTTAATTTAAGAAAATCATTTTCAATTATAAACGTGTAGATTAAATACACATTTCAGCACCTCATTTTACATACGTCCACCATCTCAGTAAAAAAGCATATGCCAGACTATGCAATTCCTACAACTACATACCTAGAAAACGGAGCTATTAAAACTGGCATAGTGATATGGGGCAAGCAGGAGAAAGAAGCAACCTTAGTAGAAGTGAATGTCTTCAATTATCCTGAGTTAAACAGTTGAGAAGGAAAAGATAACGAAATACCAAAGTCGCGAAAGTCAATTTGTAAGCTTTATTTTTTTTTAATTACAGATTTGATAATCATCGGTTACTTTGAGTTCTTTGTACAACATGAAAAGAAACTAGAATTTTATGAAGATCTCGATGATTTTATTATAGGAGCAACCGAGCTCATAAAAAAGAATTTCAAAAACTACCTGGCAAATAAACTCAGTGCACTAAGTGCAAGAGATACAAGCAGTTGCACTTAAATGGACGATTAGCATCTTAAAAACGATCTCTCGGTTTAAATGTATGACACAGCAGATGCATGTTTGCCATTCTACTTTAGCTAGAATAAAACGATAACAACGTTTTTTTGTTGTTTTAAATTCTCCTTTTTCCTATTTGTCTCTCACACTTAGGATTGAAATCTCATTTGCGTAGATAAAATGAACTATTTAAAATTTATTTCACGAAAAATCCTTTTTATGCTTACGAAAACTTTTTCTACTTTATTACAAATGACATTAATTCGGTATGACGTAATAAGAAATGTTAAATCGTTTCTGTTGCGGTTTTCATGATAGCTTAATCTGTTTTCAAATATGAACTCGTCTTGAAGTTCAACGTCGGCATAAAAAGGGCAATTCTCCAGCAGAAGCGAGAATCATTTCACGCTTGAATGGATTTCTTCTGATGCGATGAACTGACGACACGCTATCAACATGTGACCTTTCAAGGTGCACGCGTTTCGGGGAGACGCTAACGTACTTCTTTATGCTGATCAAATCTGATAAAATACAGAGGGAGGGAAAATGAAATCTTGAATGGATTCGATATTTCTAAACAAGATAGTGAAGCTTGAATGGATTAGAAGGCAAGTTATCCGATGGTTGTAGGAGAAAATCATGATAGATACAGTTACTAGGACCCACCTCTCTCTCTCTCTCTCTCTCTCTCTATATATATATATATATATATATATATATATATATATATATATATATATATATTAGTGTTATAATGGAATAATTCCAGGAGGAAATCCGGGTATGAGAGCTCAATGTGGTAAACAGAGCAATAACATAAAAATATAACACGGAAATTACATAATTGTCGATGCAATAATTTATTTCAACCTTATGGTATTTTCAAGCATCTAAGCTAGACAATTACATTTTTGATACTGAAATAAAGAAAGAAAAAGAATCGGGGCCCCGACCGTCAAAAAACCAGAGGGGGTGGTAGTAGCAATCCACTTAATACATTTTATAGAGAGGGTGGAAATTAAGTTAGTATGGGAGGGATTTTAAAAAAAAAAAACAACAACATTCTGACACTTAAACGACTTCTTCTTTCTTTTTTCCTTCTCTTCTCTTCCTTCTTTTTTTTCTTCTTCTCTTTCCCTTACGCGCAGCCGATTGTCAGTTTATTCCCTCTTCTTCCTAGGTTAGTAAACGCGTGTCAAGTCATTTACGGGTAAGAACGTGCATATTTAGGTGTGTGTGTGTGTGTGTGGGTGTGTGTGTGTTGTTACGTCGGGTTACCGGACAGTCGTTTAAGAGTGTCATAATGTTCTTGTTTTTTTTTTAATTTCCACCCTCTCTATAAAATGTATTAAGTGGATTGCTACTACCACCCCCTCTGGTTTTTTGACGGTCGGGGCACGATTCTTTTTCTTTCTTTATTTCAGTATCAAAAATTTATCTAGCTTAGATGCTTGAAAATACCATAAGGTTGAAATAAATTATTGCATCGACAATTATGTAATTTCCGTGTTATATATATATATATATATATATATATATATATATATATATATATATATATATATATATAACTGCATCAATCGCTTTATTGCAGATATCAACGTTTCACTAAATATACGTCACAACAAAATGAAAATTATATCATCAAACGACTGCTATCAACTATGTTCTCCACAGGGCATCTTTTGAAGTAAATTGCTCTCATCCCTCATAAACTCCTCTTTTTAATATTGACCAGAGATATTTAATGGGGTTATGGTCTGAAGAACACGGTGGTCAGGTCATGAGTTTCTTCAAAGAAGCCCATAGATTCAGGAAGGCTGCAGTCGCCCTAGCAGAATGGGATGGTGCATTGTCATGCATAAAAATCATCTGAGAGCGACGTAATAATGGTAGGTCATTTAGCCATGGTGACAAAAGTTTATCCAAAAAGGCCGTATACGCATTGCTGGTAAGTTTTACACCCTCTGGAACTCGGAATAGTCCAACCAACTTATCCCCAATGATTCCCGCTCAAAATATGACTCCGCCTACTTGTTGGCGATGAACTGTAAGGGGTTGGAGTTCCGTTTGGTTCCAAACTTTGTCCCATCCATCCGGACCGTCAAGAGTAGCACGGGTCTCATCTCTAACGTTGGAAATCCATTTTCATGTAATTCTGTGCTCAAGCTTTTCGTTTTTCTCTATATTGTTTGCTCAATAAAGGCCTTGAAATAGTGTTGATGTTCCTTGCCATCTCATTCATCGGACCTGTCTGGATCTTGGAGTGATTCCAGCTCTTGTAACAATGGAGGCACTGGTGCTATTTGGGTTCCGGTTGACTTCCCTACGAATTTTCCGAATATCACGATGTGAAAGGTTTCTCCTGGAGCCCTTATTCTTTCTGGATTTAGTGTTGGGGTTGTTCACACATGAAACCAAAGTTCTTGGATCCATTTCCAGCTCATAGCTGAATCTTTGAACAATCCTTCTACGAGTCCAGCAACAATCCTTTCCTTTTCGATAATCGTTAATCGATTTTTTATTTTTTTATTTTTTTATTTTTTAGCATTTAAAAAAAATTCAATAAAGCGATAGACAGTATAAATTACTTGATAATAAATAAAATGTCATAACTTGATAATAAATAAAATGTCATAACTTCGTGAATATTGCGTGGATTTGAATAAGATTTTAGGAAATAACTAATCTTGAAACGGTCATTTGATACAATTTTCATTTTTGTATGGCGTATATTTAGTGAAATATTGATACTTTACTAATCTGCAATAAAGCGATTGAAACAGTTATATAATGGTAACACACAGGAAATAAATACAGAAAAGATATAGATATTTATATATTTTTCGTGTTGATTTTTTTTCATACATATTTACGTATTTGTGTATAAAAGCACATCGTTTATATATAAGTATATATATATATATATATATATATATATATATATATACGATGTGCTTTTATACAGAATTCAGAATTCATAATACAAAAAGTTTCAAAACTTATTAAAAGTACATCGTGTGTGTATATATATATATATATTTATATATATATATATATATATATATATATATATATATATATATATATATATACACGATGTACTTTTAATAAGTTTTGAAACTTTTTGTATAGGCACTTTTATTAATAATACACACATGAAACTCTAGTCCCCTTCGGAGTAATCTCCTCTGGCTGCAATGCACTTATTGAAAGTCCCATTGAAGTTCTCCTGTGCATGCGTTTCAATAATCCTAGTCTCGGCCTCTTCCATCTCCTCATTTGTCTCATAACGACAGCCTCTAAGGTTTTTCTTAAGCTTAGGAAATAAATTACAGGGAGCGAAGTCTGGACTATAGGAAAGGTGACGAAATGTCTTGATGCTTATTTCGGTCAAATAGTCTGTGACAAGGATGGAGTAGTGAACTGGTGCATTGTCCTGCTGGAAATGCCACTGACCCGATTTGAAGACTGCTAGCCTCTTCTGACGAAATCTATTCATGAACTTCCTTAAAACCTCAACAGAGTATTCTTTGTTGACTGTCTGTCCAGTAGGAATCCATTGCATGTAGATCATGTTCGGGATCATGTTCGTGCAGTCATAAAAGGGGATCATCATAAGTTTCTGAGTTGATTTGCTCTGTCTGCCTTTCTTGGGTTTGGAAGAGCCAGCATGCTTGCACTGGAAACTCTCTCTCTCTCTCTCTCTCTCTCTCTCTCTCTCTCTTTCATTGCAGATCACCAGAGTATCAAAGTACTGCGGGATCTGAATCGATCAGCTCGACCATCTCCTTGTTGTAATGGCAACGTCTTTCTTTCTGATCTTTTCTGAGCATCCTTGGGACAAACTTCGCGCTAATCTTCACATCATCTTTAGTTCCTCGCGAATAATTGTATGTACAGTTCTAACACTGGCATCAAAATGAACACATTGTCCCTATAGGCACACGACGGTCCTTATCCATGAAATTCTTTATTTGGCCAATCAACTCTGGTGGTCTGACTTTCTTATACCTCACAGACTCCCTGCCTTCCTTGAATATCTCATGCCATTCAAAAACCGATACTCAATTCATGTAAGATGGTCCAAAAGCAGTCTGAAGCATTTCATACGTTTCTGTAGAATTTTTTTATTTATTTTAAAACAGAATATTATTACATATTGTTTCTCTAAAGTGTCATTACGTCCAGATTTCATTTTTTTTAATTCACCAGCTGTGATAATTAGGCTTTAGTAGGATGTATTCCAATTCATGCTGTAGTTGTTGATTTTTACCTGGAATCATAAAAATTGATCAGTCATTTCACAAGATGTTTAGCAATAACATACTGAAATTTAAATTTCTGTCTAAAAAATATGGAAACTTATTAAAGGCGCTTCGTATATATTAAAAAAATAATTCTTCAAAGAAGATCGACTTACGAATATTAAAATCAAGATGTAATAATATTAGAACGCTTTGATTAGAATTGGTACTCTAATTTTTATCGAAATCCGTTAAAGGGTTTGATTTTTTTTAATGTAAAACGATCCAGAAAAGGCGTGAAGCCACTTGATGTAAGGCGCTAGCAAGATCGGAAGATGATTATTGAAAAAACAGTAGATGCCTAAAAAACTAAGGTTATAAGTAGGGAAAAAGAGTTAGCAGGAAGAGATTCCACAAGCCTGTGGTTCTTGGAAATAATATATTGGAGTAGGAAGCTGTATTACAGAGAGGTATTACAACAGAATATTGATGAAAACCATTAAAACACAAAACCGACGAATCAAACGAACTGGAACAAAAGATCAGACAATTCTGAAGAACACATGCAATAATAATACTTATATAAAAGACTAATAACATCTCTGTGAGAGATAGTACAGAGAAGAATAAAGGATGGGGGGTATCTAAATTAATGAAACGTTTCTGCACTTTATCAATATTTTTAAATATGACAATACTCCATACATAGTCTGATTGTAATTTGTAAAGATGGAGAATAGCCTCAGGTGTAAGAAAATGTTTAGAAAGATAAAGAGAACCAACTTTATGAGAAGCAGAAATAACAATGTATCTAATATATGAACTCCAACAAAGATTTGATGAGGAAAAAGTTTCAGAGTTGATTCTCCTCAAGAGCAGAGCCATCCATGAGAACTTCAGTAAAAAAGGGGACACGCCTACGATTAGGACATAAGCTGAGGCTTAACAGGAGGAAATAAAGCCATCCCCCCAGTCCATAACTAAATCCAAGTCAACTTCCTAATTAGCTGCATATTGAGGGAGATGGCCGAAAAGTAATACTAAAATAGATAGTGGTATCATCCGCATACATTTTGACCTTCTTAATATTCTTTGGAAGATCATTAATGTAGAGTAGAAACAGTTGCTTCAAGAATAGTCTTAAGAAGCACCACCATTGGTAGGAAAAAAGAAGGCACCATCCAGAGTTACTTGCAAGCAGAAAGAAAAGCCCTAATTTCAAGAACTTTCAAACCAATACATAACCCTGAACTTTATGTAGAAAACCATAATGCCCCACTTTGTCGAACGCTTTCGAAATGTCAAACACAATAGCTTCAGCATCTCCTGATTTATCCGTAAACTGACAGATCTACTCGGTTACAACAGTTAAAAGATCAGCAGTTCAACGAAAATCATGAAAGCCATACTAAACATTACTAAAAAGACACAGATTTTCCATAAAATAAACAAGATTACCGTTGACAAATCTTTCTAAAATTTTGTTAATGACAAAGGGGAGACTAAGCGATCGCCAGCATTTTGAAAGATACGGACAACAGAGGACTCCTACCAACAAGATAGAAACATGATTTTGGTTAACAAAGATTTAATAATTTTGATAAAGTAGAAGAAATTTCATGAGCACAAGGTTTGAAGACAACAGCAATTGTATCAGGACCGGGAGCTTTAGATTGGTCAAGCTCAAAAAGCACTATAGCAACTATCTTTGAAGTGATAATTACAGAATCAAGAGATAATAGTTTTCAAACGAAAATCAAGAACAGTACCAGAATCAAGGTAAGAATTGTCAGCAAAAAGACGAGCCAAAAGATCAAGAATGAGATATGGATTGAAATTTACGATGAGGAGTAAAGGTGTCAGTTCCAAACAACAGTATTCGGGAATATATCAAAGATAAGACCACACGAAACATCTCATAGGAAGATGTGAAGCTCATTCCAATCACCCCTCCGGTAGTTAAATGCCTTCTTATGGAGGGGACAATCAATAGAAGACCTACCAAAAAAATCAATCTCAACATCAAACGTATGATTAGCAGAGCCCAATAGAGTAGAAGAGGAAACCGAGTATAAGTCAGGAACAGAAGTTAGAAAAATATCAGATAAGGATGTTTGATGGCGCTTATTATCAGGAAAGTGTGTAAAGAAAGTGACAACTTGAGACGAGTCACAAGACAGAGAAAAGTTAAAAACAGATTTCACCAGCTAGATCTGTGATTGGAGGTGTGAGAATAGTAATTTAGCTTAAATTTGCAGTTTTTGAAAAAATTACGAGTGCAAACTTTCTTTTTGCCGGCACTGTAGATATACAGTGTATCACAAAATTGAGTACACCCCATCACATTTCTTCAAATATTTAAATATATCTTTTCATGGGACAACACTGAAAAATGATTTTTGGACACAATGAAAAGTAGTCTGTCTGCAGCATATATAACAAAATTAATTTATTTTCCTTCTAAAATAACTCAAAATATAGTCATTAAAACTAAACCTCTGGCAACAAAAGTGAGTACACCCCTTACGAAAAGTTGCCAATATTAATATACGTATCAATTCTCAATATTTTGTGTGGCCACCATCATTATCCAAAACTGCATTTACTTTCCTGTGCATGGATATTTGAGACTTTGCGCACCTTCACCTTCTGAGGATGCCCCAAAGGTGTTCTATTGAGTTTTAGTCTGGAGACATGCTTGGCCAGTCCATCACCTTTACCCTCAGCCTCTTCAGTAAAGCAGTGGTTGTCTTGGATGTGTGTTTTGGGTCATTGTTATGCTGGAACACAATTTCTGGAGTGAGGAGATCATGATCTTCTGCAGTATTTGACAATACATGTTGGAGTTCATGTTTCTCTCAGTGAAATATAACTTTCCAGTACCTGCAGCACTCATGCAGCCCCAGACCATGACATTCCCACCACCTTGCTTCACTGTAGGCATGACACACTTATCTTTGTACTCCTTACCTGGTTGCCGCCACACATCCTTAAGGCCATCAGAATCAAACAATTAAATTTTGTCTCATCAAACCATAGGACATGGTTCCAGTAATCTATGGGCTTTGTTGACATGTCTTCAGCAGAATGTTTGCGGACTTTCTTGTGTGTTGCCTTTAGAAGAGGCTTCTTTGGATGACAGCAATACACACCAATTTGATGTAGTGTGTTGCATGTGGTTTGAACACTAACAGCAGGCTGAGCCCCAACCTCTTTAATCTCTTCAGCAATGCTAACAGCACTCCTACGCCGATCTTTCAAAGAAAGCATTTAGATGTGACGCTCAGCACGTGCGTTCAGCTTCTTTGGACGACCTACCCCAGGCCTGTTCTCAGTGGACCCTGTTCTTTTAAAATACTGGATGATCTTAGCCACTGTGCTGCAGCTCAGTTTCAAATCTTACTGTAGCCTTGGCCATCTTTATGCAGCGCAACAATGTTTTTTAAGATCCTCAGAGCGTTCTTTGCCATGTGGTGCCATGTTGGAACTTTCAGTGACTAGTAAGAGAGAGTGTGAGAGCTGCACAACAAATTTGAATACATCTATTTCCTATGAACACATGATATTTTGGAGGGAAAAAAGCAGTACTCAATTTAGACATTTAGAGGTGTATTTTTTAGGATAGTACTGACTTTATAGGGATGTAGTTTCTTAGGGGTGTACTCACTTTTGTTGCCAGAGATTTGGCTTTAATGGCTATATTTTGAGTTATTTGGAGGGGATAGTAAATTAACTGTTATATATGCTGCAGACAGACTATTTTTCATTGTGTCAAAAGATAATTTTTTTCAGTGTTATCCCATGAAGAGATAAACTTAAATATTTGAAGAAATGTGAAGGGTGTACTCACATTTGTGATACACTGTGTGTGTGTGTATATATATATATATATATATATATATATATATATATATATATATATATATATATATATATATATATAGAGAGAGAGAGAGAGAGAGAGAGGACATTACTGTACTTTATTATTTTATTTCTTTTCTTTCTGCTTTCATATTTTCAAAGTTTCTTTTTCCTTTTATGCTAATACTGTTTTTCTTAATATGCTCTTATGCATCTATCTTGTATACATGTCATGACCTTTTCTTTGATGTCATGTGTATGACGTTAAATATTGGCAGCTTTTATTTTGAAAACGATAACCATAACCTCCGTTAGGATGGAACCTGATGTATGAAACGATTTCTTTCAACCAATCATAATGTGCTACGAAAGGGCATAAAAGATCTGATATTCTTTAGGGGATAGCGTTTAAGCGGTCACTTCCTTGAATCAACCTCCGAAACGCTACAATTGCCGTAAATCAAGGGGGATAATAACATATATAATATAATAATTCTTTTTCTTTACTTTATTATATATTTTTATATAAACTTTACTTTTATGCATTAAATCACATATGTATGTGTCCTTGAGTTTATCAATAGAATGCTTTATTTTTGTGGTAGGCCATTTTGTTGATATTTATGAATAAATGGCAAACGATATTCATTACAGGATGGGCTGGAAATGGCAAGAAATCTGTCAAAACATTTAGGAATAAGTGAATAATAGATAAATTGAAGAAACTCTTTAAAATTCACAAAATCTTTATTTTTATAAATTGTATATGAGTTGAACAAATTTACAATATGTACATTTACGACAAACGTCTTTATCCTTAATTTATTTACATTGGGTATTTATTCAATTTCTTAATCTATATAATAATGATAATGATAATAATGATGATGATGGTGATAATATAATAATAATAATAATAGGTTGGTGCAAAAGGATTATCGTTTTCTCACATATGCTAATTTTATAAATGATTTCTGAATTGATTCATTGATATATATATATATATATATATATATCACTATGTTATATATCATTTTGAAGCGCGATTTTCGCTCTATCGAATCGTGTTATTCCTTACCATTCTCAATCTCTTCATTCATTTTTGGTAGGCTTTTCGACGACATAGACAAAATTCAAATCCGCACGATTTTCTTGTTTCAGCTAAAACTAGGCCGAAAAACTGCCAGGACAGCTCGTGATATCAATGATGCATTTGGCCCAGAAACCACTAACGAACGTGTTGCACAACGGTGGTTCAAGAAACTTTGCAATGGTGACGAGAACCTTGAAGATGAAGAAATCCTTAATTGAAGTCGATCCTCTCAAAACCACACGAGAAGTTGCTGTTGAACTCGAGGTCGACCACTCAACAGTCATTCGCCATTTAAAACAAATAGAGAAGTCAGAAAAGTTGGATAAATGGTGCCGCATGAATTGAACGATAATCAAAAAAATCCTTGTTTTGAGATGTCTTCTACGCTCCTTCTGCGCAATAAAAATGACCCATTTCTCGAGCGGATTGTGACGTGTGATAAGAAGTGGATCCTCTACAACAACCAGCGATGTTCGGCACAGTGGTTGGATGCTGGAGAAGTTCTACAACATTTTCTGAAGCCGAAATTGCACCAAAAATGGTTATGGTGATTGTTTGGTGGTCTGCGGCTGGTCTCATCAGTCACACCTTCTTGAAACTGAGCGAAACGATTACGGCGGAAAAGTACTGCCAACAAATTGACGAAATGCATTAGAAGCTCCAACGTATGTGTCCGAGATTCGTCAATGTGAAGGGATTAATTTTCTTCCATGACAACGTTCACTCGCATGTTGCTAAACTGACCCTGCAGAAGCTGACCGAGTTGGGCTACGAGACTCTGCCTCATTTGCCATATTCACTGGACCTCTCATTCACCGATTATCACTTTTTCAAACATCTCAACAATTTCCTGCGCGAAAAATGCTTCAAAAGCCGAGATGATGCCGAATCGCCCTTCAATGATTTCATCGCTTCCATAACTCTGGATTTTTATGCTAATGGAATAAACTTGTTTCTCGTTGGCAAAAATGTGTCGATTCTAATGATTTTTATTTCGATTAATAAAGTTTATTATGAAAGGAGTTATGATCTTTTTAAATTAAACGTCAAAAAACAACATTATTTTAGCACCAACCTAATGTCTAATAAAAATAATAATATAATACAATATGTAATAAAACAATAAACCAAATAATAAGCGAATGCAGCAAACTAACTTAAAAAGAATACAAAATAGACACGATTAAGTGGGGAAGGAAGTACACTGGAAATTATGCAAATAACAGTGTCTTGACCACACAAACAAACACAAACCACCAGCAGTACTGAAAAATGAAAGTCACAAAATTATATTATTATCAACCCATCCAAGCAAGACCGGATGTCATGATTAACAAGAAGGAAAAGTCCTGTCAGATTGTAGATTTTGCCGTTCCATCAGACCACGGAGTGAAGCTCAAGGGAATAGAGAAGCAAAGCAAATATACGGAACTGACCAGAGAGCTAAAAGAGATAAGTCAAGATAACACCATTAATAGTAGGAGGGCTAGTAGCAATACCGAAAAACTTTGAAAAAAAAATGGAAGAAATTGAAATCAGACGGATAGCTGAGAAGATACAACGAATAGCAATAAGGAAAACGGGTGAAATGTTAAGGAAACCCCTTGAATGCGGAGACTAATACACATTAGCTACAGACACAAGACGGACTTACAGAAACTACTACACATGTAAAATACAAAAAAAAAACAACACATTGAATCATGAAAACCGGAACTGTATAAGTTAATCCCCCTGCGCCCCTGCCTTCCGTCCCCCCCTTTTTGCGTATGTTATCATAAACAGGTGCCGCATGAAATAAATGAGGAGTCAAAAATGAAGGACAGACCGAGGAGATAAAGCACTAGCCAGACCTCGTCTGGATATGTGCAAAGAGGACTGGGACCTTGGGAGGATTATTGCCACCCAAATTCCAGTGAAGACCAATGGTCACTGCCAACGAGAAATTAATGATAAAATTATGATTGCGAAAATTCATCTGCAAAGATTTTTCGATAGAGGTGGATAGTACTAGAAATCTGTGGAGACTTGTTGTCACTCAGACTCCAGAGAACACCATACGTAGTTCTTAAAGAGAAATCGTAGATGATAGCCTGTGTGACTACTCCTAATGAGTAAACAATAATAAGAATACGCTACAGAATCTTATGCTCGTAAGTCATCACTCATCACATTTTTTCAAGATGGAATCGACCGCTCGTTGAAAATGCAATGCAAAAACATGTTTTTGCTGTTGTGTTAAACTTGAAACTCGAAATGAAATACACTTTATTGACCTTCGAGAATTAAATTTTAATACATGTCCAATGAATTTTTCTATAATTACAATGAAAATAATATTTCGGTTGGTGTACATTACTTTTAAATAGCATCGTGTTTTTATATAAGACTAGCCTGGGTGCTCGGCGTTGCCCAGGTGTTTGGAGGTGTGTGTTGAGCAAAAAAAAATGGTAGTAGGCAGGCTCGAACCCGTACCGCGAAGGAGGAAAATAAAGTAAAACAAAAAAACGTGACGCGTTAGCTGGTGCGCCCATCGCTAAACCGGAAGTGACGTATGTTTAAATTAAGGCTAGACAATTGAAAAGAAGCGATGACTTTCGAAAATATCGGCGAAAAAAGCGACCCTTTCTTGTTGAAAAGTGTCAAGTTGAGGATGAAGGAATTAATGTTTTTGGATAATTTTTCGATATTTATTATCCGAAGGATTAAGCTTCAAAATGATACAGATTTCGTAAAAATCTGTCGCGTCTGTTGAAAGTTTTTGCGATACATACACACATACATACATATATACATACATACATACATTTAAACAGACAGGTGAGATTTATATATAGATTTACATTTTTACATGTAGGTTACCACTTATCAAGGCCTGAAGGCCACTCGAGGATAAAACTTAATTCGTGTAATGTTGTCGGTAAAGCAATACCATAATGATCGGTAGTGTTGGAAATTGTGTAGAATTTGATTATTTATGAGAACTGCTCGACAAGAACTTGTTGACATTCGACTTGAAAACGGCCATGTCCATTGAAAAGAACCACTGCAAAATAGAATTCCACAGACGATCAGTTATAAGAAAGAAGCTTTGTTCACGGATTTTTCATTTAGATTTAAGTACAGATAGTAGGGGAAATTATTAACAGTGATTGTAGTTAGACGAGTGTTTGTTGTGAATATTTGGTGGTGGGGGCATAGACTGAAGTTCACTTGAGTATCTGCCATGAAAATACCGATAGAGCAGAGACAAACTCGCAACGTCTCTTCTGTGGGAAAGAGGTTTCAAGAGATTTTAAAGCAGGTTTTGGACCCTGCCAAGACAGGAATGGCTGCTCCGAGCAGCAGATGTTCTCCATTTTAGGACGTATTTGGTTCTTATACAGGTAGGGGATTGCTTCGAGGATGAGAGCATCTTTTTTGGTATATAATGCTTACTTTAAAAAAATCATTTCTGTCGAGTTGGAAATAAGATTTTCATTGTTAAAAGGCGATTAAGTTTTCGCATTCTTGTTCCTTTCAAATGCAAACTTGAAACCAATGTGTTTGATGTCATATATTGCGTGACGTCACTAAGGGTCTTTGCTGCATTTATAGCATTCCAAGCATTGCCGAAACTTACAAAATGACATGATTTAGAAGAATGCATTTATTTAAACTTTCAACTTGTGACTGTCATTTGTAGATGGTCGCCAGCACGTCGATTCTCTCAATCAATTGAACAGCAGGAAAATCCAATCTTTTGTTCAACGCACATGACTTTCACTAATTCTTTTCTTTCGACATCATAAGCATGTTATTGCCATTTCGTATTCATCAAATTTTAAAGAAGACGTTCAGTCAGACTTCGGGTTCATGTCAATATGCAATAGGTTCAACAATTAGATGATGTCGTGCAATTGATGCATGTTCGAGCAGCTACGGCCAATCACAGGCAAAAGAGGGGGATTTCGAAAACATATGACGCTCGTTAATAGATTAAGCATCACAAAAGTGTGCGCACACTGACACACACATACATCTTACTTTTATTTCTTCCTCTGACACATCCCCACACTCTCCCCTCCTCTACTATCTTACTCTCTCTCTCCTCCCCCTTTCATTTATGAAAGCATGAAACACTAGTATCTGCAGGTAATAATATTTATATAAAAATATTCTTATCGCCCTATCGTTGAATATCAGGCTGCAGAGTCAAAGGTAACTTTATAAGTAAGTTCTTAACCTTAGACCAGCAGTAATTATTATTTCCTACGTTAAGCATGAAGCACTAGTACCTGTAAGTAATAATAACAAATATTTAATTAGAAATCTTGTTATTGTCTCCTTTAACAAAACAGGTATTTGGCCTCTAATATAATAAACAATCAAATTAAGACTAAAGCGATGTTCCGACTTCTGCTATTGAACACTATTTGACTATGTTCTTCTCTCTGGATATTATATAGAATTTAAATTCTCTTCTTGCCTATTGTAACGGGAAAGCATGGCGGGGCTATACGGCAGAAGGAGCTACACACGCCCTTTTTTCTATAGAGAAGTGAACAGATATTCAGTAGACGGCAAACGCCTACGCAGTTAACACCCACGCGCTAAAATAACAAGAAGCAAAGCAGACAACGATCCACTCCTTCCCCTTCATCACGTTCATTGTCCCAATTCCAACCACCATCTCAAGGACAAGGAGAGTGGAGGGAAACAAATTAGTGAAATCAATTTTAGCAAGAATGGAAAAGTCAAGAAGTGACAATTTTCAGAATAATCAGTCAATGCTGCACGGACATGAAAATCCAATGATTTTATATACAACCCCGCAAGCGATCTACGGTGACATGTTGTAAGCCACCGTGCGCTTAAGTTCATTCAATATGATATCGGTACCTGAATAAGGGCAAGGCGGCCTACAACGTTTTTTCAACATTACGAAAAAGGGAAGATTATAATCCATCCAAAATATCGATACGAGTATACATATACCTATGGGACAAGAGGATCCACTCGCGGACTTTTAACATAGCGAATAAAAAGGCAGACACCCCGAAGGAAAGTTGATCTTCAAACTCGCGAAATATAAAGATACGCATGTATGAGGCATACGAGAGATTCGGAGATGGACATCGATCACGATACATGATACCAACGGGATTACATGTATCATTTTGTTTAAGGACGGAGTGAATGAGAGAGACGATTAATGAAAGCCTTTTTCTCAGCATCGGCAATATCCACCGCCATAGAACAGGGGAGCATGCACATATACAAAATGCATCATACTGGCTGATATTATTGTGTGGTGGATGTGTACAAAATCGAAAAAAAAAGGAAAAACGTTTAATATTTCGCCCGGAAAATTATTCATTTGGATGATATCCATTTTCTTCAGTTAAGTATTTTACTTTTAACTTTCTCCATTTCCCTAACCCCACTCCCTTCTCCCTCTAACAAACTGCTAAATTAAATGTTTTTGATGGGACACTTTCAGTTGAAATGTGGTTCGGCTTGGACTCGATGATCTTGCTATGTGATAACAAAGAAAGAAAAAGAAAAAAGTGATCGTTTGATTTGTTAATCTCTCTCTCTCTCTCTCTCTCTCTCTCTCTCTCTCTCTCTCTCTCTCTCTCTCTGACCCGTTGGGTATTGTTCCCATATTTCTTTCAAGTCATTTATGTGTAATAAAGTCATATGTATATACGACCCTTGTGTTGCGTTCTGTCTTTGATTTTGCCAATTATGTGTGCTACCAGTATATTCTGGAAAGTAACTGATCACTGAATCCAAACAACGTGTCATTAAGGTCGTAACCTTCACGGCCGATACCTTTCTATTCCCTTTCGCAGTTTTATTATTATTATTTTTTTTTTTTTTACAAAGGCATCACCACATTATCAAGGTCCAGAGGCCACTCAAGGATAAGGGTTAAAGAGTGTACAGTAGAAATTGGACATTATAGTAATCATTAGTAATGAAAATTTGGTAAATTTGATAACTTATATGGAACGGCTCATCAAGAACTTATTTACTTTAGACTTGAACACAACCATATTGTAGTCAGCCGGAAAGCAGGAAAACGGAAGACAATTCCACAGGCGTGCAGTTCTAAGAAAGAAGCTTTGTTCATGGAATCTACGTTTAGGTTTAGGCACAGATAAAGAGTGGGGGAAATTATTGATAGTGTTTACAGCTAGACGAGTGTTTCTTGTGAAAGTTTGGCGAGGGGGGACCATAGATTGAAGCTCAGTTGAACACTTTCCATGAAAATAACGATACATCAGAGACAAACTCGCAACATCTCTTCTGTGAGATAGAGGTTGCAAGGAGGAGAAAAGGACATCTCCTACGAGGCTACGAAGTCTATTTTGAACTCTATCAAGGCAGGACAAGTCCTTTCTAGCAGCTCCTGCCCAGATGTGGCAACAGTATTCCATCCTTGGACGTACCTGGCTCTTATATAGATAGAGAATAGCATCAGCAGTGAGATATCTACGGGATCGATAGAAAGATCGCACCATTTTTCCAGCGGCCTTGGCAACAGATTTGATATACGTGTTCCATTTAAGATCAGGAGTAATGGTCAAGCCCAGAAGCTTGTCAAAACTTGAGGCCTCCTGAAGACGAGAGCCATTCATTTCAATTGATGACAAATGTGGATTAGAATGTTGATGATGTAAAGAGAGAAGCTAGGTTTTAGATGCATTAAAAGTAACCAGCCACTCCTTTCCCCATTGTACTACGTGCTCAAGATCAGAGGAGAGAGAATTGGAGATAACTTGGTCGTTTACTGTCTTAGATGTGGTACCATAAATGGTAGTGTCGTCAGCATAAATGTCTACAAATGATGTAAGGATATGATTTGGAAGATCATTAATGTAGATCAGGAAAAGAGTTGGGCACAGGATGGATCCCTGAGGGACACCGGCATTAATACTGTGAGCTTCTGATTTTTGCCCCTCAACTACTACTCTTATGAACCTATCAGAAAGAAATGATTTAATAACTGAGAAGACTTTTCCAGCTATACCATAGCTAGCGATCTTATGAAGTAAACCTTTATGCCATACCCTATCAAAGGCCTTAGATATGTCAAGAGCAATTGCCCTAGAAAGATTGCCACCGTCGAGAGATTTGCTAATCCTATGCGATATAACTGTAAGGACATCTGCTGTAGATCTAGCAGAACGGAAACCATATTGAGTGTCACTAAGAAGGTTATTTTTGTTGAGATGGTTGATTACTTCTGTATTTAACACAGATTCTAGCAACTTACTCATGACGCACAGGAGACTTATTGGCCTGTACTGAGAGGGGGATGAGCGATCACCTGAATTCTTAAATACAGGGCATACTGATGAGATTTTCCAGGGAGATGGGAAACTATTCTCCTTAAGACAACGTTTAAACAGTTTTGTAAGTATGGGCGCTAGTTCAGGTTGAAGTTTTTTGAGTACTATAATTGGAATACCATCAGGGCCAGTTGCTTTACTCGAATCAAGGTTTTTGATTAGCTTCGCAACATCACGTACAGATATACGTATATCACATAGCGTGTTTTCTGATACAGGAGGAAATATTGGGGGTTGGCGGTCTTGGTCGCAAAGGGTAGAATTAGCTGCAAAGTTCTTGACAAAGAGTTTTGCTTTGTCTGATGCTGACGAGATTACCTCAGGTCCATTGATAATAGTTGGGATGGAGCACACGCTTCTGTTCAGGATTCTGTTTTTAGTGGGAACCAAGCCGCTGCTCAGCTACTTTGGACTTAACAGATTGAGCATACAACTCTCTTGCGTTCCTTATTACTTTCTTACAATGGTTGCTGGCAGTCCTGAAAACGGCTTTAGTTTCCATACATCTATTACGTTTGAAGCAGTGGAAAAAGTGATTTCTGTGCGCAATGGCAGCAGCACATTCTGGAGAGAACCATGGCTGGCTGTTAGGTTTTTGCTGAAACTTTTCAGAGGGTATGAAATGGTCAATACCTACAATTAACCATTCAGTTAGGTCTAATACTATAGAGGACACATCCTTTTTAAACATGGAATGCAGAGGTAGATCAGATATAAATGTACGGAAGCTATCCCAGTCAGCCTTAGTGTATCGATATACTGTACGATGAAGAGGTACGTCTGGGGACTTATTACATTTCATTTTTATCTTAATTGATACAACAGAGTGGTCGGAAGATCCAAGAGGCGACAGAACAGAAACTGAACATAGTTCAGGGCAAGTTGTGAGAAAAAGGTCTAGTAGGCTCGCATACTGGCCGTCATTATCGGGCACACGGGTAGGTTCCTGAACAATCTGAGTGAGGTCATAGGCAATGGAGAAATCATGACAGAACCTCCCCTCATCATCGGTCTTGTTTGAGTGGGTCAACCATTCGACGTTTTTATTTATAAAAGCGATATGCTATTTCGGATACGCAAATTCGTAGTGTAACACTATGTTAATTGATGTTGGGCTAGTTGGTGAATATTATGATGCAGAATCAAAGGTGACTGGGTTCGAATCTAGCAACCTACACTGAAGATTGCATAAACATGAGACACTAGTATATGTAGGTAATAATAATGAATATTTATATAAAGATATTGTTAAAAGTACTATAAAAATAGTGTTATAGTACTTCAAGAAGTATTTATAAACGTTTTTTTATAATTATTTTTTATTTTGATATTTCGAGTATTCCTCCGCCTTTTATCAAAATATAAGACGAAATAAATAAAACGAATAAGATTAAACGTTTAGAAAAGTAGAATTTTGAATTTCTTGCAATATTCATTCATTAACGTGTAAGTTAGTTGGCGCGAAATGTTTTTACCGATTAGCATAAAACAGTAAATTTGACTAAATATCACATCAATTGCGATTCTCTCAACTTTCTCTATACCATATATATATATATATATATATACACTTGTCACTTGTATTTTGCATGTGCAACTGAAAAAAACTTTAATATTTACATTAATCAAATTATTTTTAAATTTTCTTATAATTAAATTAATCCGTTTTAAAAAATTTTACGACGTATTTAAAGTGTGAAATAGTAAATTGAATTCAATTACTACATTGACAATTTTATTACTCATTTAAAAATTGAAACTAAAACAATTTTTACTATATAATTGTTGTGGAGACGCCCACTAATTAGCATACGTGGGTGAAAAGATATAGATAAAGGTATCAAGTCAGCAAGACCGGGGAGCTGTGTTCGAACGCTGGATAGGCAAGACGCATGTGCCGGTTGCTCCATGAAAAACTTTAACACGCCCTCTGCCGGACAATGTTCCAACTGCAGTACAACTGCACCTTTGTAAATATGTATTATCTTTTCGTCTTAATATATTTGTTTTACCTTTACTTTCTGCGTTCGTGTTGTTATTGATACAGACACAACAATAATAATCAAATATAATTCAAATTTAACAGTATTATTATTTAGGACTAAAACAGGAATAAACATTTTTTTAGGTATAAAATTTTTAAAAAATTCAAACTTACGTTTTATTTTTCCAAATTATTTATATTGACAGTCTGGTAACATTACAGTTAAGAGAACCATTGATATTATACAACATACACGCATATATATATATATATATATATATATATATATATATATATATATATATATATATATAGATATGCTACATGATTCTCTAAAAATAAAATGTTGATGACGGGTGAAAATAGCATATGAGTTGAGTTCGAATCTTGTCTGTTTATTGCAGTGATGTACATCCATTGATCTTCAAGTTAATTGTCAGTAGAAATCATTCCACTTTTTAAATTATTTCTTCGAAATAAGTGAATATTTTATTTTTCAATTTTCTTTTTACTTTCGAGATTACAAAACAAATAATGACCATGATACGTTCATGCGCAAAAGGGATATATTATTAAAGTCGTATTGTAATATTTTCCGTGAACTGTTATCAATAAAATCACATGAAATATTTTTTGTTTTGATAAAAAATATTGAATAAATAATGCTTTATTTAATTATGATGCTGGTAATTCGAGAAATGTACTTTTCTTAGAGTTATATCGATTTTATTTCTACGGGATTTAATCTTTTTAATTAACTGTCAACGTTTACGGTACTTTGTTTTTATAAAATAATAATTCATAGGTTTTTGTATTAGTTTGACTTATAACTTCATTAAAGATTTTTTTTCTGTTTACAAAAAAATAAAACATTTTTTATTTCGATTAAAAAAGTAATGAGTTCATTATATTCCTGAATCATAAATAAATACTGAAACTTTTATTAAAATTGGTGCATTTCTAAAATTTTGGTAATATATAATATACTTTTAATGGATAAGAATAAAGATGTAATGTAGCAGAGCGCGGACGCGTATATGTAAATGCATGCGAAATGACGTCACCGGTAAAGAAAAAGGCTATAAAAAGGAGAAAGAGCACGTAAGAGAAGACGATTACTTTAGAGAATGAGAAAATAGATGCTGTTGCACAAAAAAGTGAGTTGAACTTCTTTTCTATTTTTGTCTGCTTTGCGACTGAAGCTACAACGTGTTGTATCCCGAACAACGTTACAGTACTGAAGTCTTGTGAATAGGCCTATAAATAGATGGAATAATATATCAATAAAATACGTAAATCGATAAATAAATTTCAAAAAAGTTAACTGAGGTACTTTAAAGTCAATAGATACCGTATAAAGAAATTATGTAATCCTCATATATGCTTGTGAAACTTGAACAGAAACGATTCAAAGACAATCTAAAGGTTTCCCTCAAACAGTTCGGTTTGTATTCTAATTCATTGGAAAAAAACTAACCAAAGACAACTGTTCCTGGCGTACCACAACTCACAAAGGGGCTACAATTGCTGTATCCGCATGCAATGAAGAACGCAAAATGAAACGTGGCATTAGAAAAGACAGAGCAGTCAGTACCTCTACTAAAGAATCATCCCATAGGTGTCTAACATGCAGAAATTACTTTAGAGCTCGAATCAGTCTAACGAACCATCTCCGAACACACAGAACAATTGCATGGGTTAACATCATCATCATCATCATCATCATATAATAATAATTATATAAATAGAAAGAAAGATACATTAATAAATAAACGTGTTACGTGTCACAATTGCCCGACATGGTCAGGAATCAGAGTTGCAGACAGCATAGCTCTGGCACTGCCACGCTGCCATTCTACAATGGTGTGAGAAGATTGCACTTTAGGGGAGTGTTATGGATTATGAAGTTGTGTTACATTCCCGGTTTGCAATTAAATAAAATGAAATTTAAAAGAACGAAAAACGAATGGCCAAGAATTAAAGAATTAAATGAAAGTGAGGATGAAATTTCCTGATGGAAATTATCACCTGGGCCCCGGGATTTGCAATGTTAATAGCAGCTGATGTGAGTATTGGATGTACTGGGATGATGACCATTCCATCTTTTATATGACAATTGGGTATCTTCTACTTTGAAATTTAATCATCAAACACAAAGAAAAAAGAAAAGATAAACAAAAAAAAATTTTTAAAGGAGTTAAAAATGATAAAAGTTTATGAATAAAATCAAGAAAATAATTAATAGCAGAAATTTAAAATTACAAAGAAATAAAGCAAACAAACTTAAATATCGACACGAGCTTTAACAAAGAAAACATTGTTACTTTAAATCATAGAGATTATTTTACATTCCCAAGAGCACCTTTTCATGTAATATTATGGATTTGCACTTTATGACAATTTCATTAATTAGTTTAAAAAGAAAAAAGTTAATGTGTAAGGGAGGGTGCTATTCTAGCAGTATCAGAATTTTGGGGGAATTTTTGACACCCCTAACAGAAAACTGCGATTAAAATATAGAAAACTCGTAATTTCTCTTTCTAAAGTGGGTTATTTATTTTCTTTATAGAATATGCTTCCAAAATAAACTATTTAAGTTGTTTAAAAAATAATAGAAATATTATTTTTCATTGTTTAAAAAACATTGTTTACAAAGTGCGTGCGTGCGCTCTGGGGAGCCATTTTGTTACGTAATGAAATCAATTGATTTTTATGAGATGAATATTTTTCAATTTTTAAACTTTAAAAATCTATCAAAATTTTCCTATTCGTTCAATTGTTACGTTTTTTTCAGGGTGAATGTAAAATTTTATGCTCTTTCCGATAAACTAAATATAATATTTTAGACAAACGTTGTTTTATAAATTCACCCCCCCCCATTTTGGAATGTCTATGAGAAATTTAATAATTAATTTTGCTTGAAACGTTTTATATATCACAAATTGAAGATAAAACATGAATAAATAAAATACTCAAATTTAAAACAACAAAAAATATCACTTATCTGGTAATTTACCGGTAAAGTCCAAAATTTAAATCCTTCTTTTTTCGATAACCACGTGTTATTTTTTTGTTTTTTTTTGTTTTTTACGTGGAAGCTTAATTTTTGTTTAGAATGTTCCAGTAAATAATAGTCGATCAGTTTATATAATTATATTTAATTCCTGGTTTCCTTTTTTTCGATATATAAAAAAAAGACGAATTCGGGTTATGCAGATGTATAGTATAATAAAAAAAATATTCAGGTATTTCTTTAAGATATTAAAAAAAGAAAAATATCATTCCACATCTGCGTCATATAGTAATTCGTGTTATTGAAAAAATGAAAACTATCAGATTTTTTCTACGATAGCGTCAAGGCACAATAATAAAAAAAACCGGACAAGTTATCTCCCTTAAGTCAGGCAAACACACCGTCCACGAAGGCCACGCTGACCCGACATTCAGCATTCTTCGGAGCAGACGTTCAGACGTATTTACTAATTTATTTTCTTGTAAAAAAAAAAATTATTGCAAACTTTCTATCATGTTTTATAAATCTGTCCAAGGAAATTTAGATTTTCTTATTTTATTGTTAAAAAAAATTGAATCCAAACCTTTTATTCTGAATTCAAACTGTCTGCTGGAAAAATTTATTTTCTTGTAAAAAAAAAATTATTGCAAACTTTCTATCATGTTTTATAAATCTGTCCAAGGAAATTTAGATTTTCTTATTTTATTGTTAAAAAAAATTGAATCCAAACCTTTTATTCTGAATTCAAACTGTCTGCTGGAAAAATTTATTTTCTTGTAAAAAAAAAAATTATTGCAAACTTTCTATCATGTTTTATAAATCTGTCCAAGGAAATTTAGATTTTCTTATTTTATTGTTAAAAAAAATTGAATCCAAACCTTTTATTCTGAATTCAAACTGTCTGCTGGAAAAATTTATTTTCTTGTAAAAAAAAAAAAGACAAATATTGAAAAACTTTTTATTCTGGAATTTAAATCTGTCTAAAGAGAATTTATATTTTCTTATTTTGTTTTAAATAGAATTATTTAAACTTTTATTCTAATTTCAAAATGTACGCTGGAAAATTTTATTTATTTTCTTGTTTTAAAGACATTTGCAAACTTATCTTAATTTGTTCCCCCCTGAATTTAAAATAAACTCAATTTCTTATTTCAATAAATGCAAATGGAATTTCTTTGTCTTTCTGCTTAATTTCTCACATCTTTGAAGAATTTATAAGAAATTATTTGATTAAAATCTTACTTACATTGCCAAATAGGAAATGTCAATCCTAAAGTGTTACCTTCGTTTATTTTATACAAAACGGAATAAAAAACTTATATTATAAAGAAGACGTGTTTTGGTTTGTTATTATTGTTATTATTACATTAAATATTTGTTTAATCATATATGGTAAATATGAAGAATTCCACACTTTATTCATATAGGGTCAATATGAAGCCACCCTCGAAAATTCCTTTAAAATTACGGCCAAATCTGTTCATTGCAATGTGGCCATAAAGTGGGTGCCCATTTGACGTCACATCATTATAGAAAAGTGACCCCCCACTTTGTGACCATTTGTAAATTTTTTTATCTTGGAAACTACTAGTTTCGATTGCCGTATATATATATGGTTATTTATGTTTACAGCGCCTCCGAAAACCTTTAAAAGTGGAAAATTTGAAGGAATATAATCCAATATCGAGATTATTAAGGTTTCTGAATTAGTGTTTTTTTTTTACACTTATAGGCCTCCGTACATAAGTAAGAGATAATTTTTCACTTCCGGTGTCATTACAACTTGCTTTAAAGACACGCGTGGTCGCGATGTGTGTTGGAAAAATCCTTCCATTTAAAAATACATGGATTATAATACATAAATATGAATAAATTCTCATACAGGAAGATTAAAAGAAAACATATCTTACTCATTAACCAGGTAAGTTCTTTATTTTGCCGTTAAAATAATTATCGTAAGATTCAAGTAATGTTATTGTTCGAATGTTAAGTGAAGAAATCGACGGAAAAATAAATAAAATTGTTTATTTCTCTATTAAAGCTTTTATGATATTAAAATTTGGTCTTTGCTCGTTTTATTGAAATAAAATTTACGGGTTTAAATTACGTTTTACTATTATTAAAATCTGAAAGAAAGATAGGTGTATATTCAAAATGGCGACTTCGCCTGCGAATGTCCCCAAAATTCTGATACTGCTAGTGCTATTCCTTTCGCAAGATTACTACATTCATCTTTGACTCCTTCTGCTTCTGACTGTTTAAATACTATGTTATTTTTAGTCGTTGATATAATTCAGCAGAGGATATAACCCAGATCTTCCGAGCCATTAACAAACACTTTTACCATTGTGCTACCCTTCTCTAATTACTCAAATTTTTTTTCCTAGCAGGAAAATGCCAGTGAACTGGGGTTTTTTTGTTTGTTTTTTGTTTTGTTTTTTGTTTTTGTTTTACTTTGTTTTGTTTGTAATTTTTTTTTTTTTTTTTTTTTTTTTGCAGTGCGAAATTGTCTCAGGATTCAAATATTTAATTAGAGGTAAAATTCAAGTAACCGTTCATTTAGATAAAACACAATACAGGAGCTTCTCTCTCTCTCTCTCTCTCTATCTCTCTCTCTCTCTCTCTCTTTCATGCACACGCATACACACCCTTTCTTACTCTGACGTAACTAATAGCACCATTATTTAGTGATGCCATCCACTGTTCTCGATTATCCTCACTTCTGTTTTATTCTGTGACGTCACAACAAAAAACGCCACCATCCACAGTGCATTGGGACAAACAAGCAACTTCTTTCTGCTTATCCTTTTTTTTTTTACTTTTATGACGTTAAAGAAAGATCGTTTTCTCGAACAATAAATTTTGGGCAAAAGTTTTTATAATTCAAATTCTTATTTTCAGATATTTATAGATTTGAATTTGAAAAAAATGAAAATTAAAGCAGTTAGAAACAATAAAGTGTCTTTTTGTATTTTAATCTTAAATATTTCGACGATAGACGCCTTCCTTACAAAAATCAGAAATTGTTTCCTGGCATACATTTTGTCAATAGTCTGCAAATGACAGATTCTACTTAGTCTATAGATGGAACGCTGACAGTTACCTGAGAGTAATGGTATAATCCGGGGAAGCTAAATGCTGGGTGGGTGGGCCACTTATGAATACACAAGAGCACACCTCATCCTGACAGATGTAAGGTCATCATCTACTTAAAAATGATACAGTATTTCTCAGACTGATTGTCGAGAATATATGAGAGTCAATCCAAAAGAAAAGCTTCTCAGTTTTTGGTTTCTTAACTAAAAAAGTTTAAGAGTTATGAACACGGGAGTGATACCATTAAAACGAGCTACTTTTTGTGTTCCATAATTTATTTTCTACATAGTCAGCACCATTCTCGATGAACTTTTGCCGAAAATTCGATGACATATTTCTGCTTTTGACAAATGTCCATGACAGTGGTTGCTTTCTTAAAGTCTCACAGAAGTGTAAGCCATTTTGAGTTTCAGAAAAGTTTCAGATGGTTCGCTGTTACACACAAATCCTGGGAGGTGACTTGTTTGTACTAGACAGTTCCACAGAACAAAATATTCTTACCGTGTCGAAACCCGGGAAAAGAACATGTGAAATTTCCCCAGAAAAGGGTTTAATATTTATGAAGCAATTCTGGTTTCTGATTGGTTGGTAGCAGAACGTGAATTAATTTGATTCGTCAGTTCTTAGCAGCACCGTTTATAAATAGAATCGTCCGACTGTGTGGGATCATACCCCATTAGAATTCCTTTCTGATGGGGATGGTCTCCTAGCGGCTTCGGCTGCAGGGAGACAGGGTAGTACACGTCAAGGATTCGTCACTTGACACTCAGCCCAACAGGTGAGGGGCCGGGAACCGGCCCAGCACCTGTTGGACTGAGGTACACCGCCTGGGTAATACCTAGGAGGTCCACCCTCCCAGGCCTTGCCACCGGGCTTTCCGGTGGGGCAAGTTTATTGCTTGCTGCCTGAGGCGCCCCGACCGGGGAATGCCGACGGGGTTACTCAGGCAATTTTTAAAATTGCAGGAGTGCCCCTCCTTTAGGGGAGCCTGCGGGGTTCCCACTTTCCGGCCTTGTGCCACATTTTGCTGAGGTGGGCAGCAAATAAATATCTACCCCATTAGAATTCCTTTCTGATGGGGATGGTCTCCTAGCGGCTTCGGCTGCAGGGAGACAGGGTAGTACACGTCAAGGATTCGTCACTTGACACTCAGCCCAACAGGTGAGGGGCCGGGAACCGGCCCAGCACCTGTGGGACTGAGGTACACCGCCTGGGTAATACCTAGGAGGTCCACCCTCCCAGGCCTTGCCACCGGGCTTTCCGGTGGGGCAAGTTTATTGCTTGCTGCCTGAGGCGCCCCGACTGGGGAATGCCGACGGGGTTACTCAGGCAATTTTTAAAATTGCAGGAGTGCCCCTCCTTTAGAGGAGCCTGCGGGTATCCCACTTTCCAGGCCTTGTGCCAAATATTGCCGATGTGGGCGGCAATTAAATATATATCCCATTAGAATTCCTTTATGATGGGATGTGTCTCCTAGCGGTCTCGGCTGCAGGGAGACAGGGTAGTCATGTCAAGGATTCGTCACTTGACACTCAGCCCAACAGGTGAGGGGCCGGGAACCGGTCCAGCACCTGTTGGACTGAGGTACACCGCCTGAGTAATACCTAGGAGGTCCACCCTCCCAGGCCTTGCCACCGGGCTTTCCGGTGGGGCAAGTTTATTGCTTGTTGCCTGAGGCGCCCCGACCGGGGAATGCCGACGGGGTTACTCAGGCAATTTTTAAAATTGCAGGAGTGCCCCTTCTTTAGGGGAGCCTGCGGGGTTCCCACTTTCCGGCCTTGTGCCACATTTTGCTGATGTGGGCAACAAATAAATATCTACCCCATTATAATTCCAAAATTATGCAACATCCTCCCTATTTTTTATAATGGGGAAGTCTCTTGTGTTTGTTCTGCTCAAAAATAAATATATTTTTTTATATTCACTTAGACATAACAAAAATTAGAAATCATTTGGATCTTAGAATTTTAGCATTTAAAAAGACGCCATTTTTAATTGTGTTCAAACGTCAAAAAGGAAAATTACAAAGATTTTTTTTTTTAAGCAAAAGTATTAGTTACGCATTAGTAGGTTAAAGTGTTAATACAAATAAAATGGATACA